>NW_006787454.1:1342979-1358335 GCF_000442215.2 Lipotes vexillifer
CCCCCAACAAAAACAACTACTACTTACAGTGAAAGAAACATCAGTTCTTTTTACCTCAGTAATTGGCAGTGCTTGGAGAAGCTGAAGAAGGCAGAAATTCAGCCTCTTTTTGTAACTGGCTCAGTGAAATATGGCCAAAGGAGAGAAATGAATTGAATTTGTGGTCTGTGTCTTTCCCTTGAACAATTAGCTCCTAATGCATAGATAGTAGAAATTTAAAAAAAAAAGGACAAAGCTTTAGAAAATTAATCGGATTGTAAATGCATTCAGAAAAGCCTCACTTCTATTTTTTTCTACCAGGTGTGGAGCTTAGACTAGTCTTTTAATTGAAATTCTCCATTAGTTATCTTGCTCTTAGTGTTTGATTGCCTTAAAAGGTTAACTTCAAAGAAAATAGAATCCTTTTAGAACAGCTGCAGTTCATTTGCAAAAACAAGGTTTGCTTATTTGCAAGATTGAAAAATGATGCTTAAACATTAAAAATGTAATACTTTATTCCCTCTGACAAACATATCTTGACTGAGTTAGCTTTTATCCAAGATTATATAACTAGTGAATGTTTTAAGTCCTTAGGTATTTTAAGAAATATCATTGTAATGAAATTCAGTAAAAATTTGTTCTTATCTACAGCAGGGTGAAGGTTTTCTGTTGTACTATGAGACTATGAATCTCATAGGCCATTATTGCAGTTATCTTTTAATGATTCTGACAAGTATACTTTTTAGAAACACATCTTTCATGAACAAAACACCAGTGATTAAAAGTAGAAGCTTTGAATTGTTGAACATTTGTGTGTGTGTGTAGAAATATTTTGTATAACAAAATTGCTATTATTCCTACCATTAGAATTTCAGGAATATAAGTTAAAGTATCTCATGAATTCTGAACCACTTTGGCTAGATGGAAAAATGATGAATTTAATGCCATCAAAGAAACACAGAAACTTAAAAATGTACCTTTGATCTTGAGGGAGATGAAAAGTGAAGGCATATTTTTATCTTTGATGACAGCTGAACAAGTTTGAATAAGTTAACAGATATTTTTCGCATATTTCCAACTTCCACAGTGATGGTCTGCTTAATGTCGCCAATTATTATATAATAATTAGTCTCATTGTGGAATGGGACAGGTACAAAGTGTATGTGTCTACACACACACGCACACACAGGCACACACACACACACGTTTCCTTGATATAGAGCTGTAGGATAAAGGTGTATTTGTAAGGACATGAAACATACCAGTTTCATATTCTGTTATTGACATAGTAGAAGTGGGTAATGAACCTACCAGAAATCAACATTGTGGATGTGGGCATGATATATAAATTATTTATGCTTTTGTTTAGCTATCTGTGCCAGGATTTTATTTAACCCAAATAAAAGTGTGCTATATGTGCCTCAGGGATGGTTCTGCTGTTACTGTTCTCTGAAACTTAAATATATCTATAGATATCACTCACCCACTTAAGACAAGTTTAAAAAGTAATATATGCTCCATGACTTAAATTCACAAGTTTCCAGAGTTCAGGGAAATCTGTGTCGGAACACCTAATTTTAATTTTTTTTTACAGAATTGTCAGTTCTTTGAAGAAAAATACCTAGCATAATTCTTATCTATATTCTTGACAGTGTCTACCACTGCTCTAGTAAATATTTATTGGCTGTATGACTTTAAATAGGAATAAGAATTTTTATATTTGATCCTTCAACAAACTTCTGTGGGTATACTGTGATGAACCAACAGACATCGTCCCTGCCCTCATGGAACTTGGAGTCTGGTGGGGAGATAGGCGTTCAACAAACCCAGACAAAATATAAATTACCGACTGTGGTAAGCACTTTGAGGGAAAAAGGGAGGGTGCTGTGATCAAGCGTAACAGAAACTAATTTTGATTGGGAGATGGTGTCAGGGAAGACATTTCTAAGGAAAAAGTGTTGAAGTGAGGCCTAAAGTAAGAGGTGACTAGGTGATGAGTGGGCAGAAGAATATTTCAGGCAGAGAGAAAACATGTGAACCATCCTAAGGAGGAAAGAGAAAATGAGTGGCTAAGTTTGTGAAGCTTAAAAGCCAGTGTAGTTGGGTTGCAGTGGGCAAAAAAAAGAGGAAGGCGGGAAACAAGGGTGGAGAGACAGGGGCTTGACTATTCTGGGTAAGGCTTTTGCATTGTATTCCAAGTGCAGTGGACAGATCTCCTGGCCACAGGGGTCACTTGCTGTGTAACAGCAAGTTGAGTTGGAGGGAGGAACGGTGACAGTAGGGGACCAGCCAGGAGACTGTTGCAGTTGTCCAGGCAAGAGATGATGGTGGGTTGGCCTGGAAAGTAGCAGTAGAGAAGGAGGGAAGTGGATGCCTCTGCTGGTAGAATTACTAGGGTTTAGTGTTGAATTGGATGGCATGAATGAAGAGGTGTGAAGGATGACTTTCAGGGTTTTGGCTCAAGCATCGGGCATAGAGAGAGGTAAGGATGGAGATGAAGAAAACTGAGATGGAGAAAACTGGGAGATTGCCAGGTTTGTAGTGAAGCTGTAGAGATCACCTGCATTATCACTTTGTTATCTAGCTCCCTTTTCATTCCCTTGAAGTAAATAAGAATGCAGCCAAAGAGAGCTTAGTTCAGTGAGACTGTGTACAGAGGTGATTTCTGTATTCTCCTTACAGAGGTTCAGAAGAGTATCACAGGCCAGATAATTAGCTTGGACCGTCTGGTTGTTCTTGTGGATTAGAAATATGTAACTTCAGATTTTAACAGGAGGCTAGCTCAGATGAGAAACAAAGTAAATTTTTTTTTGTATGTTTGTATATATGTTTCCGAAGTAGGTTTTCTAAGTTGAGGTATAGTCGATTTACAATATTATATCAGTTTTAGGTGTACAATATAGTGATTCAAAATTTTTATAGATTATACTCCACTTACAGTTATTATAAAATATTGGCAATATTCCCTGTGCTATGCAATATATCCTTGTAGCTTATTTATTTTATACACAGTAGTTTGTAGCTCTTAATCTCCTAGCCCTCTCCCCACTGGTAACCACTTAGTTTGTTCTGTCTATCCAAAGTAAAATTTTGAATAAAACCAAGATTCCCAAACCAAATCTAACTTTATAATGAATATTTGACAATCAGCATTGTTGAAATACCCTCTTGAGTACTTTTCAGAAAACATTAGTGATTGTTGCATGAGCTTCATTGTGTTGCTTTTAAGCTCCAAATTTCCATTCTTGGCCACTGATTTTTGGAATGTGAATTCTTTAGCTCTTTGAATCAGAGAATTGCGGAGGGTGGGGTAATACTTGGAACTGTTAGCACCTGCACTCAAGTCCTTCCCCCATGGAGGCCCTGGGGTTCTGCGAGAGTGGCTGGAAATAGCCCTTAGCTCAATTTACCGGTTTCTGCCTATTCTTCACCTCTGCTGGAGGAGGTCTATGCCAGGGTTTTAGGGCTTTCAGAATAAGGGTGATGATTTCTGGGTGGTGTGCTTCTCCAGGGTTAGGACTAAATGAATATAATGTGAGGGAAAATCTGGTTGCCTTTTCTCAGAATCAGCACTAGACCTTGGAAAAAGAATAAATTAGTGAATGTGTTTTATTCAGCATGTTTGGTTTCTTTCTGTGAACTCCTTTCTTTTCTCACCTCCAATTCTTGGTTCTTCCTCAGTACTCTAGAATTTTTTTGTGCCTTAGAACTTCTTAAAATATCTGAAAACTTCTCTGTGCTTGTGCTTTGAAATACTTCCCTCTAGGGTAATTTGCATAAAAAAATGAGAGGAAGAGAGAGAGGTTTAACCCCCAAAAAGGTGTTCCACACTTGTTAATGTCCACGGAATTTCTGGATCAGAGAATGGGGTAGTTTTCATAAGAACAAATGAAACGAAAACCTAAATAACCATCTAGTCATGCCAGATACAGGTAGTGTTGGAACAGCTCAGAGGAAAAGATTCTTTTCCTGGAATTGCTATAGAAAGGAAGAATACATGCTTTTATATTGTTTTCATTGACTGAATGTAAGCTTTCTTCTTCCAGAAACTTCTGCCAGCAGAATTATTGACTTCACAGTTTATATGTGATCTCCTTTAGGAATGGGATTAATATGTAGTGGTATTAAATTGTAGTTACTTTCCTTGATGTCTGAAGAAATAGCACTGTAAAGAGGAAGTGCTTCCTTTGTATTAAATGAAAACGAAAGTTTAAACAGCAGTTCAGAAATATAGTGATGAAATAGAAAGTCTTAGACGGTGAGGCCTAATTCTGTCTTTCTCCCCCACTAGATGCCCTTTTCCTATGTTTGCCGAGTCCTCTAACTTCCCTGGCCTGCTTTCCATACTTAAAAGGAAGAAAAGGATGCACAAGATGAGTGTAGTCATGAGCTTGGGGAATCACCTGATGATCTCACTAAAATGCAGATTCTGATTCATCAGGTCTGGAGTGAGTCCTAGGTTCTGCATTGTTAATAAATTCCCAGGTGATACTGGTTTACACTTTGAGTAGCAAGGTATGAGAGCAAAGTTTCCCAAACCTGGCTGAGAATGAGACTGACCTCTGAGGCTGTATTTTTGTGTTCCAATCCTAGGGTGTCAATTCAGTGTGTCTGCATTAGAATTTAGCAATCTGTAGATTCTATTGCAGCTGCCAGCATTTAGGCATTATTGCAGTAGATCAGGGCTTCTCCACCCTGGCTGCGTATTAGACCACATGAGAAGATTTAAATAACTTATGCCTGGCTCTCACTCTAGATCAATAAAAACCAACTCTTTGGGGCCTAGAACGAGTAACTCCTGTGGGCCCCTCCAATTCTCCTCAACCTCCATCCCAATCGAATGAATAGTCAAAATTGAGAAACACTCATAAGGATCCTAGTGGGCATTTTGAAATAGGGGCTTGCGATTTAGTTTTTGACCTTCTAACACTTGAGGAAAAAGTACTTGTTTTATTTCATGTCCATCTCTGAGAGGATACTCGATGGTCTTGAAAGAATATAATAAGATGTTTTAAAGCCTCAAGCCCTTGCAGAGATCCATTTCAGAGTTTGTCCATGTGTAGGATTATTGCTTCTGAAATGTTTTACTGGACTACTGCCACCTGGTAGGGATAATTACCCAATTCTTAGAGCCCTCATACAGGAACATCTGTGTATTTAAAACATTTGGACATGATTGTTTAGAAACATCATCAAGGACTGAAACAGTCTGAATCCCAAGGAAGGTTTAATTTTTCAGAATTCATGGCTGTTGGTGTGCTAAGAGCTGTGAGGACAAATCAGAACTGGTTTCCCTAAGCTTGGCTGATGAATGTCAGTGTATTTGTGCTGCTATTACAAAATGCCATAAGTTGGGTGGCTTATAACCAACAGAAATTTACTTCTTACAGTTCTGGAGCCTGTAAGTTCAAGATCAGGGTGCCAGCATGGTCAGGTTCTTTTGAGAACCCTCTTCCTGATTGCAGACTGCTGGCTTCTCAACGGTGCTCTCATCATTATTATAAGGGCTCTAATCCCAATCATGAGGGTCTCCATCCACACGATCTCATTGAATCCTAATCAAATCTCAAAGGTCCCACCTCCTAATACCATCACACGAGGGGTAGAGTTTCAACATATCAATTTTGGGAGGACACAGGCTTTCAGTTCATAACAATGAGGGTGATGATGGTTACTAAGAATTCTGGGCAATTTCTTTAATGTCTTTATGTGTCCAAAACTTCTGAGCTGGTCTTGCTTTCTAGATTTGCAACTATTTCCTTTGTAAAGAAGTTATCCTTCAGTAAGCGTATTGCTTTTCCCTGACGTGTTTTAAAGCCAAAGGGAATTAAAATTTTCTGGGAAGCAATTTTAATTACTGTGCTATCTTGTTCTTAATATTTGTTAATAATACCAGATTTCATATTCACCAAAACAATAATTTTCATGACTATAGGGAAATGGAACAGTTGTGTGAATATTTCATAAACACATATTGCATTTCAACTAACAGACAAGTTTCCAAAAGAAGCTCCTGGACAATTTAATACTGACCAACTTCCCTCTAATTTAGCTTTTAACATTAAAAAAACATGTCTCCCATTCTCCTTTCTATCCCCCTTTCTCCTAATACTTTATTTTGTAGTTTCGCTCTCAGTATAATTTTATAGGTTTTGGTTTGCAGGGTCAACATTTAAAAATTTATTTTTTCTAGGTTCTTTGTTTATACACACACAGAGAGCTCACACACAGAAAGCTCTCTCTGGGTATATAATACAGTTGTAAAAGAATCTTATATATATAATAAACAATAACAGTTTATAGTTTATAAAGAATTTTTACTCCAATGGGTAGTTTATAAAGATTTTGCCTACATTACTCCTATCTCCATAAACTACCCAGAGTGGTAGGTATCATTATGAGGAAGCCAATAACCTCATTAAAACTCCCCAGGTTTTTCACAGTAGCTCCCTTGGTAGTATTGAGACAGGATCCAAATGCTGGCAGAAAATTTGGGGAAAGGATTTTAATGATAATTTGATTGTTATGACTGTTTACCAGTTGATGACTAGTTATATGAAGGACCTAGCGCTGTGGTTGATTTTCTGAATTATGGTTTTATAAAACATTCAGAAATGATAGAAGCAGTTCTTATGCTTGTCTTCCTAAACCCAGAGCACATATTGCTAATGCATAATTATTAAGACCTTGAGGTAAGGGCTAGTAAGCACAGTTACTTTACTCTCTGTTGGTCTAAATTAATGGAATCAAACTTGAAGCATAAAGATAAATGGAGAGTATATTTCCTCGACTATTTTTTAAAACTTTAAACAACTTTGAGTTGCTAAGTTTGATTGAATATGCAAGCAAATACTCTAGAGTGTACCTAGCAATTATCTGAATTGTCCATATTATGTTATTGGTTAAAATCAAGTATATATTTTAAAAAATAAGATTGAAGATAGGCAACATCTCAACAACTCACTTTTTTTAAAATTTAATTTTTATTTTATACAGCAGGTTCTTATTAGTTATCTATTTTATACAAATTAGTGTATATATGTTCATTCCAGTCTCCCAGTTCATTCCACCCCCCCACCCCTACTTTCCCTCCTTGGTGTCCATATGTTTTCAACAACTCACTTTTGATTCCAACTTCTAAATTCTTTTTCCTAAACCACTCCACCTTCATGCTAATATGAATTGAACTCCCCCTGCCGTGAACTGTTTTAGGACTTACCTTTCATTCCTAGTCTTCTACTTTTCTGTCTAAAGGAAAAATTGAGGCACAGTTTCCCCTAGAAGAGGTTTGAAGTTGCAGATGTCTCAGTCAAGAATTAGAATTTGGGCTTCCCTGGTGGCGCAGTGGTTGAGAGTCCGCCTGTCGATGCAGGGGACATGGGTTCGTGCCCCGGTCCGGGAACATCCCACATGCCACGGAGCGGCTGGGCCCGTGAACCATGGCCGCTGAGCCTGCGCGGGAGAGGCCACAATAGTGAGAGGCCTTCTGACCTCCTGGGGCACTTGGTGCTTGGTGAGTTTGCAACTCACTGTGGGATGGAGTTGCATGTAGACATCTGGCCCAACACCTGGCAGAGAGTAAGGGCTCTGCTCCCGGTTGCTTTTGTTATTAATTTTGTTATTACACAGAATTACTAGGATGTAAGTGAAATAATATATCAACAGCAAATGGATAGTGAGAGCAGGGCCCTGCTGAGCTGGAGTCTTAATTTTCCCATTGTAGAGCTATTGAAAATGGTACGTTGGGGTGGGGTTACATTTTTGATAGCAGAGTTAACTAGGAACAGTTAGAGCTTCTGATCTAAATCCTAAAAAATGTCTAGAAAACAAGTCTGTTTATGAGAGAGGGAGGTCTGCAAGGCCTTTGGGGATAGTTTGAAGCAAGTTTTTAAAACCATGAGATACAGCCCTCCATAGGGTGTAGATCCATTTAATGGGTCTTGACTGGTGCAGTAAAAAATTGAAATAGAACAGAAATAGAGTACATTTCATGTAGTAAGGGTGTTATCTGAGAAATTTTTTCAGTTGTGTGTACATGTGTGTAAACACACATTGAGTCACTATGCAAAATTTGTTTCTTACTATGAGCTTCAATTAAAGAAAGTTTGAGAAACACTGATTTGGATAGTTTCTGGGGAAAGAAGGCCTTAGACCCTTTAATGTTTATGGTCCTTCTGTTTTAGAACTATGGGATTCTCTTTCCTGGGATACTGACAGTTCCTTTAATCAATAAGTAATTACTGTATTGTGACTATTGTATGCATAGTAGGCATAAACTTTATAGTTCTGAGGACCGTATCATCTATTTGAGAAGACAAAATAATAGCATATATGGAAGCATATACAAGGTATTTAGAGAGGCACTTCATACTAAATTTCATGATATCAATTATATAAAGAGAGATCCCTGCAAGAATCTATGAATGCATTTGTTTATTGATATAGTCAGACAATTAGTGAGCATATATTAGATGCCAGGCACTGTGTTAGGTATTGGAGGATCAAATAGAACTTACAGCTCAACAGGCAGATATGCATTAATCATTTCATGACACAGCTAGGTGTCATGAGGCTGTCATAAAATTGAAACTTTGATAAGGACTTTGAGTGAGAGGTACATCATGTCTAAAATTATTAGGGATGACCAGGTCAGAAGATCAGGGAAAGATTCACTAGAGTCATGACGATTGAGTTAAGATCTAAATAAATGTAGGTGTCAACCAAATGGGGAGGGAAAGCAATGATGTTCAGGCAGAGAGAATGTCAAGTTAAAAGGTCCTCCTATGGTGGGAGAGTACTTGAAACTTACAAGGAAAAAGAAAACATCAGTGTGGCTGTCATACTCAGGGCAAGGTGCAGAATGGTGAGAGTTGAGGTTTGACAGACTCTGAGGTCATTATAGGCCATGCAAAGTTGGGAGAGTTCTGAGAGCCCTGAAAAGCTATCGACAGATGTTAAAGCAGGGAGAGGATATGATCCAGATTGAATTTTGAAAAGACCTGCCTGGCTTCAGTGTGGATAATCTATTGAAGGAGTCACTCAATGATTCCTTCATTGAGAGGGCCTGAGTAAACCGATTAGGTAGCTCTTGGCATGGTCTAGGGGAGAGATGATCGAAGCTTGGAGGTGGGAGATGATGATGAGGATCTAGAGAAATGGAGGGATTTGAAAGGGTTCTAGGAGATAAAATTAATAAGATTTGGTAATAGATTAGCTATAGGGGTAATCAGAAGGATGTTGAAAGATGGCTCCCAGATTTCTGCATGGATGGTGATCTCATTTTCTAAGATAGTTAAGCATCTGATTTGGGGAAATGATAGGTCATGGACATGTTCTACTGAGGTAAATTTAGCTGTCTATGAGGAGAGGTGAACCTGGATATAAAGATCTAGAGTTTATAGAAGAGGTCTGGTTTGGAGATAGAGTTACTGAATCTATGGAGATAGGTGAAAGCAGAAGAGGAATGGACATAGAGGAACTATAATATACTCACTGAATAAAGAGTATTGAGTCTGCAAAGGAAATGGAGGAGTGTCCAGAGAATCAGGGAAATGTTGTTCTATGTAAGCTAAGGATTGAGACATTTTTAAGGAGGGAGTGGTTACCAACCCTTCTGAATTATTAAGTGGAAAGGGTAAAAAGTGTCCTTTGGATTTGGTGACATGGAGAGATTTTTGGTTACCTAGGTTGTCTTGGAGCGGTGAGGACGTAAGCCAGATAGGAGTGAGTTGAGTGAATAGGGGCTGAGAAGATAGAGCCAATGAGAATAGACAACTTTTATGAAGTTTGTCCTGTGAAGGGTTGGACACAGACAGATATGATGGTTGCCAGAGGATGTGGATTCAGTGGTAACCACTGAATGTGTCATAGAGAAGGGAGAGTTGAACTGGTTCTTAAAAGTTTTGATAGGCAAAGGGATGAAGAAAAAGTATTTCAAGTGGATAGTAGGCATCATGAGTGAGCATCTTTTGGGGATATAATGAGAAAACTGACCTAACTGCAACAGTATGGACTTTAGGAGAATAATGAGAAATATGTTTGCACAGGCAGAGAGGATGAGGCTGGATTTCAGAGGACTTTGTGAGTCTGGGAGAGGATTCAGTGATGTAAACAGTTGGGAGACTTGATCTGGATGAAGAGTCGTAGGATGGAGGCAGGGCTTGAGGGGGACAAATGAATGTTAGTCTGAAAATCAGGGAGACCATGTAGCAAGCTATATGCACTGCCACAGCTACCTAGTCATGAAGTGAGGAACATATGGTTTAGAGAGGTTAAACTGACTAGGACCTGGCCTGGGTTAAGAAGGGAAAGAAGTTAGTTTTTGATGATCATATTACAAATATTTATACTTGATGCTATATATAAATTAAAATATATATTTATAGAAGAATTTATACTTTATGAAGCATTTTTGCAGGAATAAGCTCATTTTAATCTCTAATCACTGTATGTACCAAGGAAACGTAGTATTACCATTCTTATAGCTAGGGTTCAGCTCAAATGCCACTGGTTTCCTAAAACTTGTGATTCTCTAGCCCTTTGTCCTTCTTGTATTTTCTTTTAAGTTTGAGGTATACTTCTTTTTTAATTGATTTTTTTTTAATTGGAGTATAATTGCTTTACAATGGTGTGTTAGTTTCTGCTTTATAACAAAGTGAATCTGTTATACATATACATATGTTCCCATATCTCTTCCCTCTTGCGTCTCCCTCCCTTCCACCCTCCCTATCCCACCCCTCCAGGCAGTCACACAGCACCGAGCTGATCTCCCTGTGCTATGCGGCTGCTTCCCACTAGCTATCTACCTTACGTTTGGTAGTGTATATATGTCCATGCCTCTCTCTCGCTTTGTCACAGCTTACCCTTCCCCCTTCCCATATCCTCAAGTCCATTCTCTAGTAGGTCTGTGTCTTTATTCCTGTCTTACCCCTAGGTTCTTCATGACATTTTTTTCCCTTAAATTCCATATATATGTGTTAGCATACGGTATTTGTCTTTCTCTTTCTGACTTACTTCACTCTGTATGACACACTCTAGGTCTATCCACCTCATTACAGATAGCTCAATTTTGTTTCTTTTTATGGCTGAGTAATATTCCATTGTATATATGTGCCACATCTTCTTTATCCATTCATCTGATGATGGACACTTAGGTTGTTTCCATCTCCAGGCTATTGTAAATAGAGCTGCAATGAACATTTTGGTACATGACTCTTTTTGAATTATGGTTTTCTCAGGGTATATGCCCAGTAGTGGGATTTCTGGGTCATATGGTAGTTCTATTTGTAGTTTTTTAAGGAACCTCCATACTGTTCTCCATAGTGGCTGTATGAAGTAAAACATACAGATCTTGTATACAGTTCAATTAGTTTTGGCAAATGTATATACCTCTGTAGTTTATATCTCTATAAAGATAGAAAACAGTGACCTTCTCCAGAAAGTTCATCAGTCCCTCTACCATCCCATCCCCCTCAGAAATCATTGTTCTGATCTCTATCACCATAGATTGACCTTACCTATATTTAAACTTCATATGAATGAAATTATAGTTTCTGACTTCTTTAAATCACCAATGTTTTTCAGATTAATTTGTGTTGCTGCAATCTATCAGTAATTTGTTCCATTTTAGAGCTGAGTAGTATGTCTTGTATGAATATGCCACAATTTTTAATTCATTCTCTTGTTGATGGACATTTGCATTGTTTTTGATTTTGGGCTACTGTGAATAAATCTGATGTGAACATTTTTCTACAAGTCTTTTTGTTAACATATCTTTTCATTTCACTTGAGTAAATGCCTGGAAGTGCAATTTCTGGGTCATAGTTGAATATTTAACTTTTCATGAAACTGTTTTCCAAAGTGATCATACCATTTTATATTCTCATTAGCATTTTATAAAGAATTTCAGTTGTTCCATATTTTCATCAACATTTTTGCATTATTAGCCTTTATAACCACTCTAGTGGTTAAGCAGTGATAGATCATTGTGCTTTTAGTTTGTATTTCCCTAATGCATGATGGTGGTGAGTGTCTTATTCTTGTGCTTATTGCCTATTGTACATCTTCTTTTGTGAAATGTCTGTTCAAGTCATTTGCCCATTTTGTTAATTGGGTCATTTGCCCTTTGGTAGGATTTTTTGGGCCTATTTTGGATAGGATTTCTTTCTCAGGTATCTGCATCGTGAATATCTTCTCTCAGTCTGTGGATTCCCTTTTCATTTTCTTGACAGTGTCCTTGAATGAGCAGTTGATTTTAATTTTGATAATGTCTAATTTATTTATCAATACTTTCTTTTATGGTGATTACTGTATGAGTCTTAGAAATTTTTGTCTTCCTCAGAGTTGCAAAAATTTCCTTCTATGTTTTCTTTTTAGTTTTCACTTTTGTGTTTAAGTCTATGACCTGTTTTAAATTATTTTCGTGTGTGTGGTGTGAAGTAAGGGTCATGGTTCAGTTTTTGCTTGTATGGATAGCCAGTTGTTTTAGCACAGTTCACTGAAGTTGTCTTTATTAATGAAACTGCCTTGGCATCTTTGCAAAAAATCAGCTGGCCATTTATGTAAGGGTCTATTTCTGAAGTCTTTAAACTGTTTCATTGATCTATTTGTCCTCACTCCAATTTCATACTGTATTAATTACTATAGTTGTATGTTTCTCCAACTTGATTCTCCTTTTTCAGATTTTATTTTGGGTTATTTTAGGTAGTTTGTATTTTCACAAACATTTAGTAATTATCTTGTCAGTTACTTCAAAAAAGCCTGTTGGTATTTTCATTGGGATTATATTAAATCTATAGACTGATTTGTAGAGAATTGAAGTCTTAAAATATCCAGTCTTTCAATTCATTCACATGGCATAGCTCTCCATTTGTTTAGAAGCCATTTGTAAGCAGCTGTTTTTAGTTTTCACTCTAGAGGTCCTACATGTATTTTGTTAAATTTATTTCTAAGTATTTTATACTTTTTGATATCATTCTAAGTGAAATTGCTTTTCATTTTCCAATTGTTTATTGCTAGTTAATAGAAACAAAAGAGATTTTATATTGACTTTATGTCTTGTAACCTTGCTTAATTCACTCAATAATTTTAGATATCCTTTTGAATATTCCTTAGGATTTTCTACATAAACAATCATGTCATCTGCAAATAGAAAAAAAAATTACATTTACCTTTTAAACATATCTTCTGTATTTTTTTGGTTTGTTTCTCTCTCTCTTTTTTCCTTTATTTTCTTAGATGGACCTCTGATGAAATGTTGAGTGTAAGGGTTGAGAGTATATATCATTGACTTTTTCCTAATCTTAGGGGGAAAATATTTAGTATTCTAGCTTTAAAAATGATGTTAGCTATTGATTTTTTAGCAGGTATCCTCTATCAGTTTGAGGAAGTTTTCTTTTATTCTTAGTTTGCTCAGATATTTTAACCATGAATCAGTATGAATTTTGTCAAATGCTTTTTTCTGCATCTATTGAGATATAATCATATGGCTTTTTCTTTTATTCTGTTGATGGATTGCATTGATTGATTTCATAATGATAAATCAACCTTAAGTTCATGAGATAACCCCTACTTGGCTATGATCTATTATTATTATTTTTTTTTTGCGGTACACGGGCCTCTCACTGTTGTGGCCTCTCCCGTTGCGGAGCACAGGCTCCGGACGCGCAGGCTTAGCGGCCATGGCTCACGGGCCTAGACGCTCCATGGCATGTGGGATCTTCCCGGACCGGGGCATGAACCCGTGTCCCCTGCATTGGCAGGCGGACTCTCAACCATTGCGCCACCAGGGAAGCCCAATTTTCTTTTTTATATATTGCCGGATTCTATTTGCCAGTATTTTCTTCTGTATTTTTGCAACTACATTCATAAGATCTATTGGTCAGTAATTCTTTCTTTAACAGCCCTTGTCAGATTTTGGTATCGTAATAATGCTAACCTCATAAAACAAGTTAAGAAATGTTTCCTCACCTATTTTCTGAGAGTTTGTGTAATATTTGTACTATGTCTTATTTAAATATTTGAAAGAATTCCCTGAGCCCATAGCCATCTGGGCCTTTAGTTTTCATTAAAAGATATTAAGCTATTCAAATTTTCCATTTCTTTTTGTGCCTGTTTTTTATGTTTTTTTCCAGAAACTTAATTCATTTCATCACAGTTTTATAATTCATTGGCAAAATATTGTTTGCACTGTACCTTTATTACCATTTGCTATGTGTATTATATCCAGTGATGTCTCCTCTTTCATTCTTGATGATGGTAACTTGTATTTTTTTGAAGTGCACTCTTCTTTGAATGTTTTCTATTTCACTGATCTACATTCTGACCTTTATTTACTTCCTTCTATTTAATTTGGATTTAATAGCTATTATATTTCTAGTTTCTTCATAAAAGAGTTTAGATTATTGATTTTAAACTTTTCATTAAAAAATAAACCTTTAAAATGAGAAATTTCTCTCTAAGCACTGCTTTAAATGTATACAACAAACTTATTATCATACAGTTTAAAATATCTTCTATATTTCTGTTGATTTCTTCTTTGACCCAGTGGTTTAGAAATGAATTGGGTAACATCCAAATACTGTAGATTTTTCTAGATAATTAAAAAAAATGATTTCTGATTTAATTACTTTGAAGTCAGAAAATATACTTTATGTAATTTCAATATTTTGGAATTTATTGACAATTTTTGTGGCTCAAAGTCAGTTACATCTTGGTGGAATTTCCACACGCACTGGAAAAGAATGTGTATTCTGTAGTGTAGTGTGAGGTGTCCTGTAAATGTCAGTTAGTTTGAGTTGATAGTGTTGGTGTTGTTCAAATATTCTATATCCTCAATCAGTTCTTCATCTGGTTGTTCTGCTAATTAAAGCAGAAGGTTAATATCTCCCTTTATTATTGTGAAATTGTCCATCCTAGTTATGTCATTTTTTTTCTTCATGCATTTTGAAGCTCTTTCATTACTTTCATATGCATTTGGGAGTGCTGTATCTTCTTAATGAATTGACTCCTTTATTATTATTAAATGCCCCTCTTTATTTCTATTACCCCTTGTCTTCAGCTACTTTATTTTGTATTATCATGGGCAGACTTACTTTCTTATGCTTAGTGTTTGAGTAGTGTATTTTCCTCCACACTTTCACTTTCAATTTTCAAATTAAAAAAATTTTAAAGTCTTTATTGAACTTGTTACAATATTGCTTCTGTTTTATGTTTTGTTTTATTTGGCCCCGAGGCATGTGGGATTTTAGCTCCCTGACCAGGGATTGAACCCACACCACCTGTATTGGAAGGTGAAGTCTTATCCACTGGACCACCAGGGAAGTCCCTATCTATCTCTTTTTTTTTTTTTTTTTTTTTTTTTTTTTTTTTTGCGGGGG
>NW_006787454.1:1358445-1359804 GCF_000442215.2 Lipotes vexillifer
GTGGTACGCGGGCCTCTCACTGTTGTGGCCTCTCCCGTTGTGGAGCACAGGCTCCGGATGCGCAGGCTCAGCGGCCATGGCTCATGGGCCCAGCCGCTCCGCGGCATGTGGGATCCTCCCGGACCGGGGCACGAACCTGCGTCCCCTGCATCGGCAGGCGGACTCTCAACCACTGCGCCACCAGGGAAGCCCCCCTATCTATCTCTTTATACTTTAAATCGCTCTCTTAAAATACTAGACTATCAGTTTCTATTATTTTTTTAAAAATCCAGTCTGAAAATTTCTGTCTTATAATTAGTGTGTTTATTCCATTTACATTTAATGTAATGCTTGATATAGTTGGATTTAGGGCTACCATCCTGTGGTTTATTTTCTATTTGTCCTATCTGTTGTTTGTTTTTCCCCTCTTGACTTTTTTTGTGGAGGTTATTGTTGTTATTATTGTTACTATTATTATTTTTTCAGCTAAAATACCTATTACATTTGTTTTATTGTGATTCTGCTGGCAATGGTTTCTCCCAGTTTTTGTTTCTGAGCATGTTTTTATTTGACCTTCAATTTTGAAGGATATCTTTGCTCTCTATAAAAATCTAGGTTGATAAACATTTTTCTCTCAGTATTTTAAAGATGTCATTCCATTGATTTTTGGCCTCCTTTGTTTTTCACGCTTTGTATGTTGTAGTTATTACACCTCCCTAAAATATAACACATATAAATAATGTATATATTTTTTGATGTTTAAAAATTTTTTCTCTTATTTTTCATTAGCAATTTTACTGTCATCTTCCTACTGTTGCTTTCTTTGGTTTATCTTGCTTGACGTTCACTGAGCTAAGATCTCTGTGTTGCTATTTTTCATGCTATTTGAAAAATTTTAGTCATTCTTTATCTAAGTAACATTTGTGTCCTATTCTGTTTTTTTTCCCCAGACTCAGCTACATATATTTTAGATTGCTTGATATTGTCCCAGGACATCTTTTCAGTTATTTTCTCTTTTTGCTTCAGTTTGCAGTAATTTGCATTGATATGTTTTTAAACTGTCCTTTCTTTTTTAGTGTCCAATATATTGTTAAATCTATTCAGTTTTTTATTTCAGAGATTGTATTGTTTATTTCTACGTTCCCATCTCAACCTCTCTATTGCCTGTTTTTTCTCTTGATTATTGTTACAGTTTCCTGTTTCTTTGCATGCCTAATAATTTTTAATTGTATACGGACGTTGTATTGATACAATGTAGAGATTTTGGACTTCATTATTTTCCTCTGAAGAGGATTTCATTTTATTTTAGCAGGTGGTTAAATTACTGGTGTGTTACCTTAATTATGACTTTAGCTTTTTTTTTTTTTTTTTTTTTTTTTT
>NW_006787454.1:1359839-1383477 GCF_000442215.2 Lipotes vexillifer
TAATATGAGTGTTTTCTACATTTTTGATCTTAGTCTCAGGTCATAACCCTTTATCCTGAGACTTGATTTTTATTCCTGAAGTAAGGCCTTCTGTGGAATTAATGGAAAGCTCAAGGTATTTACCAAGCTTCTCTAACTTGATAGGACTCGAACTCCAAAATTTGTCCTGTAGCTTTGGGAAGCTGATGAAGTTTCTGCCTACCTCTTTAGCCTTCTAGTCATTGCAAGACAAGATGGGTTCCTTGTAGTCTCATCCTGTGCATGCAGTTGAGGTCACAGAGGAGGATTTGAGGTAGATTTATATACAGGTTTATGGCTCCATATGTTAAAGGAAGTCCACCTTAACTTCAAGCTGCTTTGGCAGTCCCAAATTATGACCTTTGACTTTTTAGCCCCATAAGACTTTTCTATTTGAGCTCTGTCACCCACGAACTTTACAAACTGAGACGTGCTCTCGGGAATGGACAGTTAAATGAACATCTCACCTAATGTGTCTTCCTTTTTTCAAGGGTTTATCTTTTCTAGTTTCTGTCCACTTTTGATTGTCTTTTAATGCCTTGAAACAGATTTTTTCCCATATGTTGGCCCATGCTTCTTGATTTGGCATCTGTTCTGGTAAATTGTACTTGGTTACATATTTGTTTTTCTTAATATGTAAGTTGTTTGAGAGTAAAGGGCATGGTTTATTGATCTTTATTTTATCCCATTGTCTGATCCAGAGTAGTGCCTTTTACTTAGCAGCTACTTAGTCAGTGAATTGCATTGTTATTTATATAAAGAGTAACTGTAAGTCAGAATTTAAACTTCAAGTCATCTACTCATAAGTTAATTTCTCTTCAGTACACCACTCAATATGAGTTCAAAGAAGATTTTTTAGGTAGATATTTTGAAGTATAGTATTCCCTTAAAAATCTGCTTGTAAAATATTGATATTTATTTTAAAAATAATTTTATGTTTTATATTTTAATATTGTTTTAATTTTGATGTTAACATATTTATCATTTGACCTACAAAACTGCTAAAGTTACTGCCTAAAACTGTTGGATTTTCAATCAAGGTATATGCCAAAAGATATTATTTTTTGTATTAATTTTTATACCTAAAGCAAAACCACTTCTCCATGCAAAACAGACCAGAGATGTTTCTTTTATTTAGAATAATGGTAGTTTCCAAATTCTGTGTAGCATGTGGTTGAAAATAATGTCTTTGAATAATTTTATTTTAAAAAGGGACTTTATTTAAAAATTTGATTTTAAATTAGACTTCTCTAGATCAAACTGATGGACAAAGAATTTGTCCCATCATGTCAAAATTACATTAATACAATTTTTGGAGGAGTCATCCAAATTTGTCTCTGTTATTAAGTTTAATATTCTCAGTTTTTAGAGAAGTGACTGTAGCCCTTAGTCTTAATAAATTAAACTGTTTTTAGCTGTGATTATTATAGTCATTAACATTTATTTAATATTAACCATGCTTTGTTCTCATAGTGTAGTGTTTACTTGAATGCAAAGAGTATTGTAAACTGGCTTCTTTTCAATGGAGTTTTTAGTTTACATGCAAATCTTGTACTCATTGCAGATCTCACTTGCTGATCATTCTAAACTAATAATGCCAGTTTCAAGGATACGTTTTATTATTTGTACCATAACAAACCATAGTTATATTTGTTATTTTTATGAATTTGTCTTTTTAATTACTTGAAAGAAGTATATTGTTAAATGAAGCTGAAAAACTTCCCTTTTCTTCTTTCTCCTTTAGAATCGAGTTTCTTACTGGGAAACGCCCAGATTGTGGATTGGCCTGTAGTTTATAGTAATGACGGTTTTTGCAAACTCTCTGGGTATCATCGAGCTGATGTCATGCAGAAAAGTAGCACTTGCAGGTAGGTAAGAGAACAGCTCAGGAATGTTTTCTGAAGTTTAACTAAATGTTGAATGTGGTTAAAAGGCTTAAACTTACTTAGACTCACTGTGATTTGGTCTTGCACCCAGTTCTTGGTACAGAGCTCCCAAAACTCTTGGAATTTCTTGTTATCTGTTAATGAGGTGACTTTTGGAAAGCCCTTAGATAACCTAAAGATTGGGTTGGCTGCCAGAGGAACCAACCATGTGATTAGTACCATGCCCTCTCCCCAGTCTCCTGGAGAGGGGCTGGAGGTTGAATCAATACCAATGGCAATGATTTAATCAATTATGACCGTGTAATGAAGCCTCCATAAAAACTCAGAGGACAGGTTCTGAGGCCTTCCAGTTCGGGCAACATGTGGAAGTGCCGAGAGTGGCATGTCTGGTGAGGGCATGGAAGCCCCATACCTTGTCCTGTGCATCTCTTCCATCTGCCTGTTTCTGAGTTATATCCTTTTATAATAAACCAGTAATCTGGTAAGCAAAATGTTTCTCTGAGCTCTGTGAGTCTCTCTAGCAAATTATTCAAACCAAAGGAAGAGGTCATGGGAACCTCTCATATATAGCTGTTTGTCAAAAGTACACATAACAACCTCTGCTTGTAACTGGTGCTGAAGTTTAAGGAGGGTGTCATGGGAGCCTCCAATCTGTATTAGGTGGGTCAGAAGCACAGGCAACGACCTACGCTTGTGACTGATTCCTGAAGTCCGGTGGAGGGTAGTCTTGTAGGACTGAACCCTCAATGTTTAACCTGTGGAATCTGATGCTATCTGCAGGTAGGTAGTGTCAGAATTGAGTTGAATCATAGGACACCCAGCTGGTGTCCCTAGAATTGCTTGTTGTTGGTATAGGGAAACTCTCCACCACCACCCCCCCCACACCCAGATTGGAATTGGTACCAAAACCTATTGATTCACATGAAAACTATAGGGTAAAAATTATATTAGAATGTTAAGGAGACTAAACTGTCAATAGAAATACATAGTTTAAGAGCCACTGGTGAGAACTTGTGCAAAGAGAAATATTTTTGCATAGCTGTGAATTTATTAATTCATTCAATAAATATTTTTTGATCACCCTCTATGGGTCACAAACTATTCTAGGTGCCAAGTGGTCAAAGGAACATCCTATATCAGAGGACCATTGATGTCATCATCACTTCTTGAGTTGCTAAAATTGTATTGAACAAAGTAGAGGCAACAGCCCCCAACCAAGTAGGACATGGTTTTTGAACATTTAAAAAAATCAAAATAAAGTTCTTTCATACTGTGTAAATCACACGTACTTTGTTATGTTGGTACATTGTACCACTGCTATTTTGTTTGACTTATGTAAAACAGAATCTGGCATTTATATTATTTATAACAATTCTTTTAAAATATTCCATATCTGTGAGTTTAAAGAGAGTATTACCAAAAAAGATCATAAAAAAGAAAAGGAAACTCTATATAAGGAACCAATTTAGAACCGAAAACTTTTCACAATATTTCAGTAAGACCAGATGGGATGTTTTTTCCTTGAGTTAATTTTTCTTTAAAGCTCACACTTAACTAAGTACCAAAATCATGTTATTTTAGAACTGCAAGGGGTCTGAATTATTTTCTACTCCATATTCGTTATTTTTCAGAGGAAGAACTGAGTTAGAGCTAGGTTAAGGGATTTGCCCAGGGAAACAGTGATTTAATTATCTTTTTTTCTACCCATTTATGCTGCGAAACATTATACGCATATACAAATACATATATTCTACATCTTCATGGAGGGTAGGGATTTCATATGGAGTCTAAACCTAACTATACATGGGAATCACTTAGAGAGGTTTTGCAAAACACAGATTCTCAGACCTCATCTTAAACCTATTGAATCAGAATCACCCCAGGTGGGTAGGTGGGGGCAGGAATCAGTACTTTTAACCAGCAGCTCTGATGATCCTGATGCGTAGCCAGCACTGAGAAATTATCTGTTCAAACATCCTCTTTCTTCACTTATTCTCTCCCAGCAATCCTCATTTTCTCTCTACTAAAGTCATTCTCATATTCAGCCTTCACTTCCAGGCCTGAAATTTGTAGGTGGGAATGATGAAAAACCGTGGCCCCTCGTTGAGAAACTCTCTTTGGTAGCACGGATGTCTCTTGTGCCTTTTTATCTGCTGGGTGGATATTAGCTCTTGGCCTAGCACTGTCACGGAGGTGTGTGTTCTAAATTCTGGGAGGCCAAAGTTTGTATTGAGCATTTCTGCTCCCTTATGTCTCGGCAGGGTTTAGGTTAGGAAAAGGTTAGTTTTATGGTAGACCTAACCTGTGGAACAGGTTCTATAGAGAATTCCAGGAAATGTAGATGCTCCCATACCTATTTCCTGACCTCCCACCATTATCATGAAGGCTGTTTCAAGTTGCCATCTTCTACCTGAAGGTGCTCATAACTTTTCCTCCTTTGGCTCCCTATAGTTCATCATCTGAACCATCATATGGCCTTAAACTAGTTTTTCTTATCCCTGGGGTTTTCATCGCTATTGCTTTTGTTGTCATTTTTGGGATATATTGCTCTTCATATCTGGATATATTGTAAAGTCATGCTCACATCTCTTCTTGCTTCCCATGCATCTGCCCCTATACCCCAGCCTGTTTTCTTTGGCACGTGCAATTTTTCCTATAAAAAGTTCATTACAAAATGCTGGCATGTTGTAACACAGAGAATGTATATTCTCTCCCCTTAAAGCATTGCTTTCCCTCCTACCACCGGTGCCAGATTATACATGCCTTGAAGGTAAGGATTCCATCTTGTTCACTTTTGTACGCACTACAGGACACAGCTCAGTGTTTTGTGTCAGTATTGTTGAATTGGTTGGCTTGTTTTGCAATGAACCCTAACCTAGGTCTCACAGACTTCTGTATAACATGCTTTTATTTATTGTATTTTATCCCAAGTGTTATGGTATTTGAGGTGGGTAAGAAAGCAGAGAGCTTTGGATTATGTTACACTTTTCACTGTGGGAAGAAGTGTGCAAATCTCCTTCCAGTTCTCCTTCACTCTTGTTAGAGATAGTATTTTCAAAATACCAGTATTCTTTTATTTTTTTTAACATCTTTAGTGGAGTATAATTGCTTTACAATGTTGTGTTAGTTTCTGCTTTATAACGAAATGAATCAGCTATATGTATACATATATGCCCATATCCCCTCCCTCTTGGGTCTCCCTCCCACCCGCCCTATCCCACCCCTCTAGATGGTCACAAAGCACCAAGCTGATCTCCCTGTGCTAAGCGGCTGCTTCCCACTAGCTACCTATTTTACATTTGCTAATGTATATATGTCAATGCTACTCTCTCACTTCCTCGCAGCTTACCCTTCCCCCTCCCCATGTCAAGTCCATTCTCTACGAATACCAATATTCTTTAAAATTTTTTTAATTGAGGCATAGTTAATTTACAAGATTATATTTCAGGTGTATAACAGTGATTCAAAATTTTTGTAAATTATACTTCATTGAAAGTTATTGTAAAATATTGGCTATATTTCTTGTCCTGTACAATATATCCTTGTAGCTTATTTATAAATCGTAGTTTGTACCTCTTAATCCCCTACCCTTATGTTAGCCCTCCCCTCTTCCCTCTCCCCACTGGTAATCACTAGTTAAACGTAACAGTATTCTTAACACAAACAATTATTACTTGATTGCACAAAATGCCCATTGTGTTCTGCTAATCTAAAACTTGCAAGCAATTGAATGCTCTCACAGAGCAATGAAGACTAGCATCTGACATATGAGCAAGTGTTTGAATCCTATCAGGTTTTCTTAAGGCATAATTTATTTTAATGCACGCCCCTTTCAAACTTCTACATTTCGTTTAAAAATTAAACTACACCCATTTTAGTTTCACTGAAGCACTTTTTAGAAGAATGAAGACCTGGAAATAATAAAAATGTCTGGTAGTATATTTATTAAAAAATGTTATGGCAAAGCCCTAGCTTCCTACATCATATGTTGGAAGAATAACGACACTGAAAGAAGCTAACAACGTATTACTAAGTAAAAAAATCAACCAAACAGCCAAATAAACAA
The DNA here is from genome assembly GCF_000442215.2 of Lipotes vexillifer. Lineage (NCBI taxonomy): Eukaryota > Metazoa > Chordata > Mammalia > Artiodactyla > Lipotidae > Lipotes > Lipotes vexillifer. The sequence goes on from NW_006787454.1 coordinate 1,365,810, forward strand.
AAAAGATTTCAAAACAGTATCTGCATCATGATTCCAATTTTTTTTACATGTAGTTGTTTTCTAAATCTATAAAAGCCTTTGAATATGATACACAAGGAAACAGAGGGAGGAAAGAAACTTTTATACACATTAAGAAATACAGTGTTAAAGCTAATGTTATACAGTTTTGGAATCACTGAATTCCAGTTGAATATGGAGATAAATAATTTGATACTGAGGGTAGCCTTATAAACAAATCAAAGAATTTTACTGATTTTAATAATGAAAAGTTTTAGACAAACATAACAGAATAAGAAACTACAAATCAGTGAGTATCACTTTGTGAGGAAAAAATATGAATACTTTATGTGCTGAAAAAGAGTCATCTTTGTATACAACTTGCACTAGATGGATTAAAATTGATAGGATTAAAGTGGTAACTGCATAAAGATTACATGTCCTATTTTTAAAATATTCAAATGTGAGTTGTTTTATGGAAAATGACAAATATTAATTTGTAATTTTACAATATCAAGAGGATAAGGTTATACATTAGATATTATTATACATTATTTATACATTTGTATATTTATTCTGTTTTCTTATCTTTTTCCTTCTTTGTCTTTCCCAATCCTTCTCCCATTAGACCAGGTGCATAGAATCAAATTAAATATACTCCTCAGTTTGTCCCAATATTATCATTTGGATCTCTCTGGGCACAGTCTATTTATTTTATTTTAATTTCATTTTATTTGTTTTATTTTGTTTCATCTTCTTTTCTTTTATGTCTTTTCCCCTTCATTCCATTCCCCTTCATCTTCCATAGTTATTCATTTTAGTGTGTTCATTGTATGTCTTTCTAATCCATCCTCCATGTGTTTAATAAATACGGGTATTCTTGAAATGATGTTGCTTTGTGTGTGTTTGTTTTTAAGGCCTACATAATTCGTACCGTGCAGTAAGATATACAGTTTCTTACTCTTTTCAATCACCATTATGGTTTTGATATTTTTTAGTGTTGCTATATCCTAATCTATTTCATCATGTCTGTTTTATAGTGTTCCAGTGTCCTCACAGCCTTCATTTTCTTTATCCACTTTACTAGTCTTGAACTCCAACTTCTGACACTTTGCTACTCCAACAAGTTGGAGGTAAACGTCCTTATACACATCTTCTTGTGTTCCCATGGGAGAAGTTTTCTGTCTCTGTGCCCAGAAATAGGATTGCTGGATAGTAGAATATATGCAGAAATTGTAAATTAACTGCTGTCAGATTGCTGTCCAGAATGGCCCTCTGTTTCTACTCTCAGCAGCCATGAGGGAGAGTTTTCCTATATCCTTGCACTTTATAATAGAAGCTAAATTTCTGTTAACAAAAAAAATCTGATGTGTGCCATGTACTGTCTCATTTTTATTTTAGCTAAAATTTCAAAAAATATTTTAATGAAATTTCTGGATTCCTAGGAAGTTCAAATGTTCATTTTATTGTCCAATGATTTCATTTCCAAGCTTTTGGACTGTTGCTCTTTACTGAAGGACACAAAATGTATTGTGTGTTTGAAGGAAATTGTATGTAGGTTTTGGGGGGATGGCATTTAAAAACATCTGATCTTATCTCAGGACCCTTAGAAAGCCCTGACATTCGAGACACACTGTCATAGGTCAGGTAGAAACCACTTTAGCATTTTACCCTTGATTAGCCTGAACCTTTTAAAAACCTGTTCTACTTCTTTTAAAATTTATTTTTCATTTATTTATTTTTGTGTTTTAAGATAAAGGGGTGAGAAGAGCAATCAGATAGGTAGGGAAGATTGGAGTAGATAGATGCTTTCAAATACTTTTTTTTTTTTGGAAGGCCCATTAATAATTCTTAACCAAACTATCAAATTAGACGATGAAGCAGCGATATTAAGAGCCACTTTGTTGGATGTATTTTCACAGGTAGTTTTATTAACGCAGGGTTACCTTAGTCAACAAGAGAACATTACACATGATGGATGTCAGTCAGTCTGGTTCCATTTGGCTGAGAGCTCTGCTTCACAATGAGTGAAAGTGTTGAAACATTCAGTGTTTGACTGAATGTTTGTGTGCTTATTAGTCCAGGAACATTGTTGACCATTAGCAGATTAAGATAGATTGGCAGCACTCATGATTAGATTATATATTTTTTCAGTTTGTAAGATTCCTTTCTCCTTTGGAAGTCTGTCAACATTATAGCCATACTTACTGTCAGGTGTTATAATGAGACTGGTTTGTGAGATTTTGATGGCAAAACAAGGGATCCAAAAATAAGTAAATCTTGCTATAAACCAAACCACCTAGTCCTAGAAGTTTCCTAGGGTAGGATATACAGGAAAGATATACTGCCAAATGCTCAGGGAAGCTGGATATGGCCCAAGCCAGGCCTCAGGAAATCTCCCTTACTCCCAAGATCAAGTCTTCCCACAAGTTAGTTGTGTGGCAAGGTAAGTGGCCAGATTATCCAGCAGCAGGCCCTGGGGGAGGCCCTGGGTGAATTTATGCCTCAATGTCATGGGTTCACAAAGAAAGAAGACACACAAAATGATGTGTGTATCCCTTTAAGACACAGGGACCCTGCCCATTAGCAGGCATGGCCCAACCCTTGCCCTAGAATTGTAGAGGAGCAAAGGAGTAGGGTTGGGCTGGAGGGGCTTCTAACCCCACCCATGAGAAGCATTCCAGTAATAAGTCATTGTACAGCACATTATAATTTGCAACTTCATGTGCATTATCCTTTTAATCCTCACCCTCTGAGTTATATTAACATTACCATCATTTTACTGATGAGGGAAATAAGAGTCAGAGAAGTTATACGACTTGGCCATGAGCCTTACAGATTGTAAGTGGTCCTCTAAGTGCAGTGGTCCTCTGTTATATTGTGGCTGCTCCATATTATAGCAGGGATAGATTGCTTCTGTGCATCTAATTTTATTTTCCTTCCAATAAGATAACAGTGCAGTTGTAGAAGTCATTTATTATTACTGAAGGGGAGCTTGGCTATCTAAGAGAGTAATTTGAAGTTCTGTGATTTTTTAGTATTCGCATTATATATTCCTGGAGGATATTCAATAAGAGACATAAAAAGTAAGATTATTATATAGATATATAGTTTCTAAAGTCCAATGATTATCATTTCTAAATCTTGGTTTCCTTCAAATCCCATTAACCATTCAAAGACTGCATTGAGCTTCAGCCATCTGCAATCAGGCTGCAGGAAACCTCGGTAAAGAAATTCAACATTTACACATAAGAAGTGCCGAGCAAGTAAGCAAATGTGCCATACACGTAAAATATGCAGAAGCATTGATTTAGTCATTTTGGTTTGGACAACTTTGGGTGGAAACACTTTCAAAGTTTGAATTAATCTCCAGAACACTTGCTTTGGAAAATTGGATAATACATTTCAGACATTCTTTCAGGTCATTTTGAAATATCTTTTGTTATGTAACTGCTGCATTTTACCACTTCAAATATGTGTTCTGTCTCTGGAAATACATAGTTTTAAAACTTAAAATAAAAATATGAGTGAAACTGTGTAAGAAATAAAACCTATTTTTGAAAAATTATTCAGAGTATAATAAGCTGGGATTTTTTTCTTAAAATGATCCTATTTTCTTAGGACAGTCTATTTTAGCATTGGGAGGGCTAAAGAATGGGTTATAGAATTTTCAGAGTTTATTTGAGAAATTGCTTGTTTTCACCTTCTCTTCAGCATTTGAGCTGAATCCGACTTGTGTTGTATTTCTTCTTAAGTGGTATTATTACATCAATTTCTAAGACAGTTTCTTTTTTTAAATTTGAGTTGTAACATTTTTAATCCTATTCGAGTTAATTTTTCACCATTTTTATCCTGGTTGCTTGTTATATTATAGATGATTTCTTTTTTATGTTTTTCTGTTGGCCAATTATGAATATTGTGTTTTGGTTTACTGAACTATTGACTCTGACATTTAGTAATAGGAGTAAATACTTTCTCTTTTTTTTAAGACCATAAACATTTATTTAGTTTAATTACCCATATTATTATTATTTTTTGTATTTTTAATGTTTTCTCTTTATTACTGTCTTTAGGTTAAAAATAACAGTCAATAAAAAAGTTTACTTGTCTGTAACAGTATTAAATAGTGTTTTATTTGTGGGGAGGAAAGGAGGGTGACTTTGTGCACTTTAACTGAGGAATTCTAATTTAATTATAATGCCCTCAGGAGATTTTCATAAAATTCGCATAAACTGAAACTCAGGCTTTGACAGGAACAGTGGCTTTTCAATGCCCTCTGAAGCTTCATGTGTTAGTCTGGCTATAGGATTATGCAGTTAGAGTCTGTCATCCTATTCTGATATTCTCTTGCTTATTTTACTATTATAATGACAATTAAAAATTCCTTTTTTATAAAAGAGAAAAGTATTGTATTGAAAATGCAGGCCACAGATTAGACAATCTTTGGTTGGCCTCATCTACTTTCTTAGTTTTTAGAATTCTAGTTGCTTAGGTTAGTGTTACCATAAGATGGGTCATTACTCTGTAATTTTTTTGGGGGGGGGGGAATTTTTGAATTTTATTTTATTTATTTATTTATTTTTTATTTATTTTTTAATACAGCAGGTTACTCTATAATTTTTAGTTGTGATATGGTTTCATGGTTGAATCCTGCTAGTTTTGCTGGCTCTTGCTAATAAACTGTGCTTTTCATGTTGTAAACTTTCTAGATTGAGACATTCAGGAACTGATTTCCCATGAGGATAAAGAATCTTAACCTTCACGGGCCTTTACTTGAGTGACATCATGTCTCTCAAGCCTCTGTACCTAATTTTGTTTTATAATTTTGCATTCCTTTCCTTAAAGATGGCCCCTAAAATTGTATAAGCTTCAGGCCCCGCCACACTTGGATTTACCTGGCTAATAAGCTAATTTATTGAAAACTAAAAGAAAAGCAATAACAAAGATATACTTGAGCCTTCAAACACTTAGTCAAGTGCCACACATTTTTTACTGGTGGAAGAAATGGTCTGGACAATTATAGCAAGTAGTAGAACTATGTATCTGAAACCAGATGCACAACTGATGATTGGGAAAGCATCAGGAATAGGGTTTTATAGGCTTGTAGTGCTTGACTGAGTTCTGTTTTGTAAATTCTCAGACTATTGGTGAGTTTCTCTTAGAAAAAATAGATAATTTAAAATGTTAGGAAATGTTTGTGGTATGTGGAAATTCACTCTTTAATCTATGTTTTGTATGTGCCATAGTAATAGCATATGTCTCCTTCAATTTCTCTTCTTTATTTTCCCTCCATTGGCTCTACTTGTACATATTTCAGAAAAATCCTCATACATAGTGAGAATGCCAATGCAGTATATGTGTAATACGGAGTCTTCACATTTCATTGCAGTATGGGAGTGTAAAAAAGACCATGCAAGCTGAAACCATGTAATAGGATATTAATACTCAATTGAAAAATTATGATTGTTCTGTGACCTTTAACAGCATTTGCCAAAGCATTAAAAAATCTCTTACTGTTGGTTATAAGTGCAGGGAAATGAAAATAATAGTCAAACTAATATTTATCTTGTACATTAGAGTATTTAGTGATCTATAACATTAGAAACATTGAGATGAAAGTGTTTCATTTCTTTGTAAAAAGCTATCACAAGTCATTTGAACAATTCTTACATTCTCGTAATATATTTTATGATATGAAGAGAGCATTTTTTTTTTAATCTCTTAGCAAACAGTCATACTCATTTTAAGTTTGAATCCACTTCATCTCTTTTATCCTTCCACTTTCAGTATCGTGAATTACCTCCTAGGGCTCCTTTAATGTGAAGATTATTTTACTGGCATGACTTCCTCTGGGAAACCTTGGTCTTTCTTGTAACAGGCCCTTCCCTGATTTATGTTGATAAGTTTGTCCTCACTAGGTTCCTCTGCCTGCATGTCTAGAGCCTCTCAAATGACAGCAGTGTCAACATTCCCACTATTCTTATAGAAGAAATAACTTCATTTATGTTTAATTTGAATTTCACTTCCAGCATTATCACTTTACATTTCTTTGGTAGACTTTAATCTTTGATGGCTAATTCCTGCTTTTGTTTATCCATTTTTGTAAAATGTCATATTAGTTTACCACTGAGAGACAAGGAGACAACACAACTACACACTTCGCTTTCTGTGCATGAACTGAGTAGTAGTAGATGCACAGTAATACTGACAGGCTTTAAAAGAAGTGGTGTGATTTGTCACTGATTGTAATGTGTACTTGCTATTTACTAGTGACTTGTAGACTGATGAGCTAGCAACAAAGTTTATACTTTATGCTATCATTCACAGTTAATATACTATGAAAACCAAAATTTGAACTGTGTTGTTGGGAAACTGGTATTATTTAACTAAAGCATAGTAACTAAAATTACTGCATATTGGACTTGTGTAAAGTGAAGACTGCTTCTCTCTCTCTTTCTCTCTCTCTGTATGTTCAAAATAACTTCCAAAGCTAGATTTTAGCAGGAAGTTTAGCAGTCATGGTTAAAACATGGTTTAAATATTTAAGTTCATTTTGTGGGAGCAACATTATATTTTGTAACTAAATCCGAATACTTGATTAAAAAAAGACAAATATATGATTTTATGTAGCATTTGAAAAGGAACACAAAACTGAAATGGATTGTTTGGTGTTTTTTCCAGTTTTATGTATGGAGAATTGACTGACAAGAAAACCATTGAGAAAGTCAGGCAGACTTTTGACAACTACGAGTCAAACTGCTTTGAAGTTCTTTTGTACAAGAAAAACAGTAGGTATCTATATTACGAATAAGGTGTGTCAACTCTTTATTAATATTGCATCTTGGTAAGTGGTAGTTAAGCTATAGTGTAGAGAGAATCTAAAACTTTTATTGCTTCTCTTGGCAGGAGGTACTTGTAAAAATTAGATAGCAAAATTAATAAATAATACTTATGAAAAGCAACCTTTTGAGGACTGAAAGAAAAATATAATTCATTTTGAATGTGATTTTTTGTGTGTCAGGTGGCAAAATGTTCTGTGATTAATACTCATGGTAAAGATCCTATAGTTGTGAAAGCAACTAAAAATGACAGAGAAATTCATTCATTTCTTCTTACAGTTAAAGGGAAAGTTGATTGGTGTCAATGGGTATGTGTGATTACGTTTCTACACATATGTAGATGACGTGAGTATATGGTATCTACCTGAGGTGAATCTTTACCAGTATGGCTGTTTGCTAGACTCAGACTGTTTTTGTGCTAGACTTTTGAGTGGAAGTAGTCATTACTTTCAGGATGGGCCATTCACATCTGGTAACTTTGTGTTGATTGTTGTTTGCTGTTCTCCATGATGGGATTTGTGGGTGGTCAATTGCCTGTTATATAATCACATAAGACCTCATGATATGGGTCTTAGGCAATTATGGGAGAGTCTGATGAGACTCTCCATTGGAGTTTGGAGGAAAAAAACAACCAAACAAAAAGCTAACTAGTACACTCATCAACCAAGTCTCCTTTCTAATTTGTTTTCTTTGAATAGTCACTTACTTTATTTCTTTTTTGCTGCATTTCCAGAGTTTTTTTTTTTTAAAAGAACAGTCACTGCATAAGATGAGTCAACTTATTTAGTGTTAATGTTAAATGAAATCAAAGCCAATTATTATCTTTAGTGGAAATTGATGGTTACTAAATTCTTTCCCAGTTCAGGAAGCATTCTAGCTTCAACAGGAAGCGCTTGTACTGTGTTTAGTGCCGGTTGGGTTTTGTGGAGCATAATTTATCCTCTCCATTGTACCTTAAACATTTGTTCTCTATGGAATATTTAGAATTTCATTTAGGTTTCTCTTTTTATTAATAGATCATCATAGGGATAACAACAACCATAGACATTGCTTCACAGTAGTAGTAAAGTTCCATTACCAGTATCACCTAGTTATGGGAGCACCAGTCTCCAGTGGTTTTATTTAAGGAATGTCTTATCATCTTATCTTTCATTTTAGAATCAAGGCTGAAAATGTATTTCTCTTTGACATCATAGCCAAATGTCCGTTGGCTTACCAACTAGAAAACAATCCATTCTGAATGATCAGCTCTGTCTTCTACAAGAGAAAAGCCAGTCTCTAGGTGCTTTCTGTTTTTTTTTTCACTAGGTCCAAATACATACTGATAAGCTGTAGTAGACCCATATGCCAAAACTCCCTTTCATTTTTTTTTTTTTTTTGCTGTGCCACGAGTCTTGTGGGATCTTAGTTCCCCAACCAGGGATCAAACCTGTGCCCCCTGCCTTGGAAGTGCAGAGTCCTAACCACTGGACCAGCAGGGAATGCCCCCTGTCATTTTCATATAGGGTTGTTATCCCTTGAATGACTTCAATATGTACCTCGAGTTTAGCAAATAATTTAAGAATATTCCATATTACTAGGGTCATTTAACCCTGGGATTTAAACAGAATAAACGAATCGTTTTCTGATTTTAAGCTTCAAAGCCAAGTCCATAGTTTCTGATTTTCTCAAAAATACCTTTGTGGAAATTTTGTTTTGTTTAGATCCTTTAAATCATGTTAACAATAGCTTTAATATTTCATTTCCAAAAGTTTCCTTCCAAGGTGGTTTGGATAGTTTGCTTTATTTTAATAGCTTGTAATAATTGTCTGACCTTTGTTCAGGCCTGTCTGGCTCTTTTCAGATCTATACAGTATCTATACACATGTAGCTGTCTGCTTAGAGCCAGTAGGAGTTATGGCCCATAGCACTATAGATTAAAACTCCTGTCTCTTCTGGAAAGTATCTGCATTGAGTGTTTTTTCTTTAATATGAAGAATAGATATTATCCATGCATTATAAGGCAGTTCTACTATACTTAAAAGCAGCTTTAAAAAATCTTGTAAATAGCTAAAGGCTTTTGAACAACAACTGAAAAAAGTGTGTTCTTATGACGTTTTTTAATGTTAGAAAAATTCACATGCCTGTAGAGAACTGTTTTGGGAATGCCTGAATGCCAAGTCCTCCCAACACTTCCATTAAATAATTAGCTAAACACCATTTGCAGACAGGGAGATTGAAGTATCTGATTTAATATGTGTCACAATTGACATTTCAGTTTGCAGCCTCTATTCTTTAGGTCCATTGCTCTGATTAACAGTGGGCTGCTTCTACTCTTGAGAAAGAAGCAGTGGCTCTGGGATGATGACTGAAAATGGATCTTTCTGTTTATACAAATGCAGAACTGTGACAGCTAGGGCAACTCCAAATAATCAATGCCAGGGCACTGCCTCTAGTTTCCAGCAGCTACAGGCCTCTCTACCTAACCCTCCAGACTTCCCGTCTCCTTGAACCCCAAATCCAGAATATGGATATTTCACCAACCACTCAGCAAAAACTCAGCCTACTTGGAGAAGTCTGAGCCTGTGACTAAACCTGAAAATAGTATACAGTGATATCTGAAAACAATTTTAAAAACAGCTCTGACTCAATGCCAAAATTTGAAAAGTTGCTGTTTTCATAAGAAGGTATGAACTGTAACATCTCTTTCTGTTCAGATTTCTAGCAGACCTTGGAAAATGACTTATTTTTAATACCCCTTTCTCTCTGTTCATAACCTCGCTGCCTCAAGCTCACTGTGTTGGAACAGCCATAGGCCATGTATCTGCTAGCGTCTGGGCCTGGTGATTTGTCAAACTGTGTACATCACTCACAGTTCCTGGACACACTGTGTAAAATAAGAAGCAGAGAACAAAGAACAAGCCTTTCTGGGAGATGGTGTGATTGTTTTTGAGGTCCCTGTCTCATCCTGTAATCATTTTGGAAAAGGCCATGTCCTTCTGTAGGCCCCCTGGGGTTGCAAAGGACCTGGTTGTCAGAACTGAATATTTATAGAAATCTCTCTCGAATTCCCTGACATCTAGCACCCAGTAGTTAAGTCACCCATTCTTGGGTAAATGGCAAATTCCCCTTTGTGGTGATATCGTTACCTGACAATTTTTGGCCACAGGTGTGGAGGTACTTATTGGTTTTCATTGGAAGTCACTAACAGGCTATCAACTCTCACCTAGAGATTATTAACAGCTGCACATTTCACTCCCCAAATCCCAAACTGACAAAAGACTTTCTGTCTTTAAGAATGAATATTTGGAGAGGCTTTACTGCCTGTGGCTTGGAAAGACTATAATGGAAAAATGTGTCTTTTTGATACTGATGGAACATTCCCTCAGTGTTCTATCATTTAATGGGTAATTACTCCTTTGAAGGCATTTCTTGTGTCTTCAGATATTTATTATTTGACCCATTGCCAGTTTCTAATTTGTCCAAATCCTAAGCCTTGAATGCTTTGAAACTCTATGTCCTCTGGAGTCTGTAGGAGCCACTGTTTGAAGAACATGGTGACAGAGACCAGCCTCATGCTTTGAGTGAGGAAGGTTGGAAGCAGTGTCTCATGAAGATGCCTGAGACTTTCAAGGCCTGGGGACATTTTTTTTTTTCTTTAGCACTGCCTTAAAGGCTTCAGGTATAGCTCTGTGTACATCAAGCTTCTAGTGTTGCTGACATCGTATCTCTCTGATGTGGGGATGTGGTCAGAGCTACAGAGTTATAAGTCTATCTGACTGATGAAAGAGTCTTGAGATAGAAGCAACATTTCAAAAGTTTCTCAAAGAGGAATACTTATCAGAGCATCAGGTATTGATGTTGAAGTCGACTGGAAACACTTCTCAAAGTGACAAGGAGGAATGCTCACACTTGGTGAGACTATGGAAAGGAGGTGGTGAGGGCAGCAGTGGTGTAGGGACCCAGATCTAAAGCTGATGCTGGCATTGCTTAAATAGCAAGACTGCCTTTATTCCACTGCATTGTGAAATGACACCCCATGCTTTACTTTCAGATTTTGATATTTTGGGTTGAAAAATATGTTCATTAATTTTTGAGCAACTGGTAGTTGATGTAAAATGAACGGTGTTTTGATTCTTTTCAGCAATTACAATACTATTGTTTTGGTGCTGATTCCTGGCATAGCAGTTGGCGGCCGAAGGAGGAAGGAAAGAGGGAGACGATATCATCGTGGTGGCTATGTCACGCTCTGTTGTCCTTTCTCTCTTTTACAGGAACCCCTGTTTGGTTTTATATGCAAATTGCACCAATAAGAAATGAACATGAAAAGGTAGTTTTGTTCCTATGCACTTTCAAGGACATTACGTTGTTCAAACAGCCAATAGAGGATGATTCAACAAAAGGTAATTTTCAAAGGAATTACCATACTTAAGGATTAGCCCGTCATTTAAATATATATTATTATTATTTTAACAGCATCCATTGGTTGAACTTGAAAACAAAATTTTACTGTGTGGCCGTTCTTTTGCTTTATTCATTCTAGTAATTGTCCAGAATCAGTTTTATTCAATCGTTTGAATGGAAGTAGAACAATGAAATATTCATTGGTTAACTTAAATTATAAGTTAAACTATAAGAGGAATTGAGATGAGATAAGGAAGAGATTTAATTTAATAATAGAGCATTATTAATTTTGAATCAATATAATGGGAGTTTCAACACCTTCTGTCATACTGAGCTTTAGAAACAAAGCTTGTGGGATTGTTTGGGTGATGTCCTATTAGAACACAGTTGATTAGTTGATTGAATTTTGTTACATTGATTAGAGCTTGATTAGTTGACTTTTCCAGGTTACTTTTCTCCCTTTATTTATTTGGTTGTTGTAGATTCTCTTGGGTAGATGTTGTGTAATTATGTAAAGAACAATTTTGTCATCCAGAAAGCGGCTGGCAAAATGCAAACCTTCTCATTGGACTCTTATTGACTATAATATTCAAAGAGACTGCTATAGAAAACATTAGTCAGTGGCATGTACTTTTACCCCCTTTTATATGTAATTTACTCTCATTTTGTTCTCTCCAATTATGTTTAAATTAGAAACTGGTGTCATATAAATGCAGAATTTCAAATACCCTCAGAAGATTTTATGAAATGTTATTTTTAATAATATCTTAGGAGACTAAAAATGGAATGTTTTCTTTACATTTAGCAAACATTGCCTTTTCTTACCTCTTTAAAAAAACTGGCACAGAAGTTTTAATCTTTTCAACTGTAATCATAATCATAGAAAAATTGCATTAGGTTTATTCCCTGCATATGAATTCATATGTATATTATATAAGTGTGTGTGTGTGTGTGTGTGTGTGTGTGTGTGTGTGTGTGTGTATACATATGCTTAGTTTCTGGTTAGCAACAAATTGCAAGAGGAAAATTTTATGACATGCAGAGCATTTAAAGTATGAGAGAAATTCATTTGTGACTATTTCTGAAAATGTGTGTGTTAAATCATCTCCTGGAAGATCGAATATTCACTTTTCGATATGTACTACCTGTTTCTCTGCCTTTACTCATAGAGCCAGTGTCTAGGAAGTTTAGGATAAATTTAAATATTATTTTTAAATAGAATATCTTTTAATAGTGTTTAGGTTTAATGCTCCTTCATTTTAAAATTCAAGGTGCTCCATCCAATAGCAGTAGAATACATATTCTTCTCAAACTTACATGGAACATTCACTAGATAGATCATATTCTGGCCATAAAACATACTTTGACAAATTTAAAAGGATAGAAATCTTGCAAGGTATGTTCTTAGATCACAGTGGAGTTAAACTAGAAATCAATGAGAGAAAGACAACTAGAAAACCCCCAAATATTTGGAAATTAACACATTTCTAAATAGCCCGTGGGTTAAAGAAGAAGCCTTAAGATAAATTAGAAAAATATTTTGAACTAAATGAAAATTAAAATACAACATATCAAATTTCTGAGATGCAACAAAAGCAGTGCTTAGAGGAAAATGTATGTCATTAAATGCATACATTTGAATGAAGAAAGTTACAAAATTAATAACCTAAGCTTCCACCTTAGAAAACTAGACAAAGAAGAGCAATTTAAGCCAAAGCAAGCTGAAGACAAGAAGTAATAAACTTTAGAGTAGAAATCAATGAAATAAAAAACAGAAAAAGCATTCAAGAGAATCACTGGAACTCAAAGCTGACTCTTAGAAAAGAATATTAAAGTTAACAAACTTCTAGCCAGGCTAACCAAGAAGAATGGAGAAGACACCAATTACCAATACAAAGAATTAAAGAAGGGCCATTACAACATATTTTGTGGGCATAAAAGCATGTAAAGAAATACTTTGAACTACTTGTAGCCACTGAATCGATAACTTAGTTAAAGTGGGCCAATTCCTTGAAAGACACAAAGTACCAGAACACACACTAGGAGAAGTAGGTAATCTGAATTGTCCTATATCTATTAAATAAGTTAATAATTAATACACTTCCCAAATAAGAAGTGTAGATGGTTTCATTGGTGAATTCACAGTCTCTTCCAGAAAATAGTAGTACAGAGAACTCTCCTAACTCATTTTATGAGGCCAGCTGTACCATCATACCAAAACCAGAAGACATTACAAACCAACATTTCTCATGAATGTAGATATAAAAATCCTCAACAAAAGTAGATTGCAATGACATATTAAAAGAATTACACATAATGACCAACTGGGATTTCTACCACATATGCAAAGCTGGTTCAAAATTCATAAAACAATCACTGTAATTCATTGTACCAATAGCAGGGTAAAGAAGAAAATTCATTTGATCATATCAGTTGGCCTAGAAAAAGCATTTCACAGTACCCAACACCTGTTCACGATAAAACTCTCAGCAAAGTAGGAATAGAGGGGAACTTCCTCAACTTGATGAGAAACATCTATGGAAAACCTGCAGCTAATAGCTGACTGTATCTTAAAGTGCTATATATATTTTTTAAAAAAATTATTTTATATTGGAGTAGAGTTGATTAACAATGTTGTGTTAGTTTCAGGTGTACAGCAAAGTGACTCAGTTATACACATATACATGTATCTATTCTTTTTAAAATTATTTTCCTATTTAGGTTATTACAGAGTATTGAGCAGAGCTTCCTGTGCTATACAGTAGGTCCTTGCTGGTTATCTATTTAAAATATAGCAGTGTGTACATGTCAATCCCAAATTCCCAATCTGTCCCTCCTCCCCACCCTTCACCCCTGGTAACCATAAGTTCGTTCTCTAAGTCTGTGAGTCTGTTTCTGTTTTGTAAATAAGTTTGTTTGTACCATTTTTTTTTTTAGATTCTGCATATAAGCAATATCATATAATATTTGTCTTTCTCTGTCTGACTTACTTCCCTTAGTATGATAACCTCCAGGTCCATCCATGTTGCTGCAAATGGCATTATTTCATTCTTTTTAATGGCTGAGTAATATTCCACTGTATATATGTATCACATCTTCTATATCCATTCATCTGTTGATGGACATTTAGGTTGCTTCCATGTCTTGGCTATTGTAAACAGTACTGCAATGAACATTGAGGTGCATGTAACCTTTCAAATCATGTTTTTCTCTGGATATATGCCCAGGAGTGGGATTGCTCTCCAGCATTTATTATTTGTAGTTTATATATATGTCAATCCCAATCTCCCAGTTCATCCCACCCCTTTTCCCCCCTTGGTAACCATAAGTTTGTTCTTTACATCTGTGACTGTATTTCTGCTTTGCCGATAAGTTCATCTGTACCATTTTTCTAGAATCCACATATAAGTGATATTATTTGATATTTGTTTTTCTTTCTGACTTACTTCACTCTGTATGACAATTTCTAGGTCCATCCACGTCTCTGCAAATGGCACTATTTCATTCTTTTTTTATGGCGGAGTAATATTCTATTGTATATATGTACCAGATCTTCTTTCCATTCCTCTGTCTATGGACATTTACGTTGTTTCCATGTCCTATTGTAAACAGTGCTGTAATGAACATTGGGGTGCATGCATCTTTTTGAATTATGGTTTTCTCTGGATATATGCCTAGGAGTGGGATTGCTGGGTCATAGGGTGGCTCTATTTTTAGTTTTTAAGGAACCTCCATACTGTTCTCCACAGTGGCTGTACCAATTTACATTTCCTACAACAGTGTAGGAGGGTTCCCTTGTAGACTTTTTGATGATGACCATTCTGACTGGTATGAGGTTATATCTCATTGTAGTTTTGATTTGCATTTCTTTAATAATTAACGACGTTGAGCATCTTTCCATGTGCCTCTTGGCCATCTGTATGTCTTTGGAGAAATGTTTATTTAGGTCTTCTGCATATTTTTTGATCGGGTTGTTTGGTTTTTTGATATTGAGCTACATGAGTTGTTTGTAAATTTTGCTAAAGAGCTATATTTTAAAATAAAATATAAATGATTGGCATATGACGTGTGACCTAACATATTCTTCAAATGAATTTCTCCTGCCATCACACATGTATGATAGACTGAGTAAAAAGCTTTTATGTCATAGACTTTTCCCTCAAAACTATTTACACTTTTATTTACATTTATATTTGATGATTATTGTTTTTTCTCATTTACTTTAAGTGATTTCATGGCACAGCTAAAGTTGGCCAAGACAGTGTAGTACTTTCTCACAGTTCTGACCTGCTGAAAGTTAATGATGGTGTCTATTTATGGAAACTGAAAGTTGGCAGCATTTTACAATGAGGCTGGGGAAAGGGGGCTAGTACAGAAGGGCTGACCTTTATTTCTCAAGTTAGTACCACTGCATTTATCTGCCTCTATCTCCATCTCTCTGTCTCCTTACATCCACTCATTGAGCGCCTTTTCTTTTAAATGCATAATTTTATTCTTACAAAAATGAATTCCATTCAAACAAACTCCAGACAACTCAGACCACTTGATTTTTGAGCTATGTGTTCAATAGAGATGTAAATTAGAATTTATAGGGAAAATCAAACCCCGTTGTGAGAAGCATTAGAGTAAAATATCTCTTTCCAGTGCCAGAATTTGTAGTGGAAGAGCTTATTTTAAATAGACTTTTATTTTGAGACTCCTCCACACCTTTCAAATACATAACAGATTTCTGAAAAAGTATTGCACAATGTAACTATGAATGGTGTATATGAGCTACTTTCAATTATTCATGCGAGTTGTAAATATATGAAAAATTCAAGAGAAATAAAATATTTATGACCTTAAGCAATCGTCCTAGTATCCCTATGAAGCTAGCAGTATCAGAAGGTATGTTTTGAAAACTTGGCACAAAAATGTATCTTTCAACTTTTTAAATTGAGCCAAGGGGACCATGGAACTTTTGGGAAAGAGAAGATGAGATTTCATGATAATACCATAATATCAAAATGATTTGAGTCTAGAGCATTGAACTTGGACACAATTATCTTACTTTTGATTCAGCCTTGGGCAACAGAGTTACTTAACATGAGCCTTCTCATGACTCTTCTAGGAGTATTTGTTCTTTTTGTTTATTTTATCTATTTTTTTTTCCCCAACCAAAAATGCTGATTGAGCAAACATTATGGTGCAGAGACTGTTCTAGGTCCTGGAGATACAAAGTTCCTTCTGTCACATACTAATGGGGGGAGGGGGAGGTACGACAGACGAGTAAATATATAGTGGAAGCTTTGTTCTGATTGCTCTTATTTTCTCGGTAAAAGAGGAAACACAGTTATCAACTGAGAGTAAGGATGGTGAAGAGGTGAGGGGGAGGCATGAAACGGTTGTGTAGAGAGTGGAGTAGTGAGTGGCCAAGGTTAAATTCAGCAGGTTTGCTGTGCAGCACTAAGGTCCATGTGAGGCTAGTGGTCATACATTTCATTAGTATCTATGAGCATGATTATGTGTTTACTCCACCCATGTTTAGTCACAAGTATATAGATGCTGAAGTAGGTGAGCTGGATTTAACCAGAGTTGGGATTTGGTCAGGTGAGCAAGATGAAAAGAATCAGGGAGCTCAGGGATCAAGGAGAAAGGATCAGGGAGCCAAGGATGCTTGCAATGGAGTAGGTTGAGGGTGTTTGCAAAATGTTGAAGCAATACTTACGTAATAAAGGCTTGGCCTAGGACATAGGAAATAGTGTTTTAGGATGCAGAACAAACAAGGGAATTCACGCATTGGAAAGCCAGGATATAACATTTTTCATCCCAGAACAAGGGCATTTTACCTTCCTAATGTGAAAAGGGGCCAGTGATTGGAGCAAAGGCCCACATCCTTTGAAGATTCAACAAAATCTCCTTCTACTTATATTGGTATTTTTACCAAGAAACTCAGACATATGGGTGAAAGACTTGACTAAACTGGCTAACTGTGAATTTTATTTCTAAATTGTATCTCGGATAGTAACTATAGCATGATGGCAGACAACTAGTTTGAGCACAGCTCTTATAATGAATCCTATGATCACCAAAACTTCATTCTAGATTAATTTTTCCTTTTGAAGTGAATGGCGCTGAGTGATGTCAACAATATCTTTGACTTATACCATGATGGATGGTAGCAGAAACTATTGAAGGGAAAGAAAACCAGCTTTGATGGAGTAGTTAATATGTGTCAGGAGCTTTGTATTCTTTTTTGCTCATTCCTATAATTCTGAAAATTAGCATTATTTTCTCCATTTTACTGTTGAATATCCTGACACCCACAGTCTGACTGATTTCCAATCTGATGTTCTCTCTATTACACGATGTTGCCTCATCCTTTCCAGCGGAAACATATTGCTGGGGTTTGGCCACCCTAATCCCCTGCTCTCCTTTTTCCCTACCAAGATGAAGCACAAGTTGGGAAC
>NW_006787454.1:1383540-1399092 GCF_000442215.2 Lipotes vexillifer
TACAAAGATGAAGCACAAGTTGGGAACACTCTCAACTTGTGCTTTTGTACTGTTTTGAATCAATGGAATTTACTGATAATAATTCAAAGAGGCAAAAGTGTTTTTGTTATCTTTTGTTCCTGGTATTGAGGTCTTAGAACTGTTGATCAGATTATCAGTCAATGGTACCTGATACATCATTTATAATAATACAAAGGGGAAAAATTACAGCCAAGAAATCCATTCTGTTGATTATCCCTATGTGTTCTAAAAGAGATGGTCCTAATCTCTGCCCATTTATACTGTACAGTATTTTCAAAGAGATTCCAAAACTGCCAAGACACTTACAGTGTGAAATATCCTGTGCCAAATAGTTAGGGCATCTTTGTGCCAATAATTGAGACAAAAAACCTTCCTGTAGAATGAAAATAACAGCAAAAATAGCAACCTTCCACTTGTAGGAAGCCAATGGTTTTCTTTAGAGAGTAAACAACAGATGAAATATGAGTAATTATACCATGTGGTCTCTATGGTCAACAGTATAATTGTTTACCTAAGCTTTTTTCTTATAGATTAGAGTCTTGTGTTGCAGTCTGGTAGATTGATTGAACTGCCTCTGTGACTTCCTTTTATTTTTAAGATTAGGCAGTCCATGACAAAGAGGTTGATTGCAACCCAGTAAAGCTAAACTAATGTTTTATTAAGAAGGAGTTGGCATCCTGAGCTTTTAGGAGAACAAATGTTCTCATAATGCCATGAACAACTTATAGAGCAACTATTAGGCTCTTCATATTAGGCAGTCTGTTCACATTACCCTGTATCGACCACATCAAAGTAACATCAGTGAACTGTGCTGAATAATCAGTCACACCAGTTAGATCTCAGTAAAGGTGAGATCAGTAAATGTACTGCTGGGAAAAGTTAGAATTGCTGATGTGTCTTTTTTTCCTGACCTAGACAGTGTGGCTGCTCAACTCTTTCAAAGTTTGACTGTACAGAGGGGGTTGCTGACAGATCAAATGAACTAATCTATCTAAGAACATGGGCAATTCCAGATGTGCCCAAGAGCACAAAAGGATCAGCATAAGGAAATTCACTGGGTTAGTGATAGTGAAAAATCTAGAAACCACTTAAATGTTCATGAATAGAATATATACATGATCAGGAAAGAGCAAATGCCTAATTCTCTGAGATAATAAAGGTACAGGCAAGAATCAGGTGCCATTGTGGGTGGGTCTTGAGGTGGAGGGGACAGGAGGGAGGTTGAAGGCTGTTGTGTTTCTTGTGTCTTCAGTTCTTTGATTTTTCTTTCCTTAACTTTTTAAAAATTGGGATATAGTTGCTTTACAATGTTGTGTTAGTTTCTGCTGTAGAACAAAATGAATCAGCTATATGTATACATATGTCCTCCCCCTCTGGGGCCTCCCTTCCACCCCCCCTGCCTCCCATCCCACCCATCTAGGTCACCACAGAGCACCGAGCTGTGTTCCCTGCACTCTACGGGAGGTTCCAACTAGCTATCTGCTTTACACATGGTAGTGTATATATGTCAATCCCAGTCTCCCAATTCATCCCACCCCCACCCCGTGTTCACACATCTGTTCTCTACATCTGCGTCTCTATTCCTGCCCTATAAATAGGTTCATCTGTACCATTTTTCTAGATTCCACGTATAGGCATTAATATATGATATTTGTTCTTCTCTTTCTGACTTACTTAACTCTGTATGACAGACTCTAGGTACATCCATGTCCCTACAAATGACCCAATTTTGTTCCTTTTTATGGCTGAGTAATGTTCTATTCTGTACATGTACCACATCTTCTTTATCCATTCATCTGTCGATGGACATTTAGATTGCTTCCATGTCCTGGTTATTATAAATAGTGTTGCAATGAACATTGGGGTGCATGTGTCTTTTTCAATTATGTTTTTCCCTGAGTATATGCCCAGTAGTGGGATTGCTGGGTCGTATGATTGTTCTATTTTAAGTTTTTCAAGGAACCTCCATACTGTTCCCCATAGTGACTGTACCAGTTTACATTCCCACCAACAGTGCAAGAGGGTTCTATTTTCTCCACACCCTCTCCAGCATTTATTGTTTACAGATTTTTTGATGATGGCCATTCTGATTGGTGTGAGGTGATACCTCATTGTAGTTTTGATCTGCATTTCTCTAATAATTAGGGTTTTGTGCATCTTTTCATGTGCCTCTTGACCATCTGTATGTCTTCTTTCAAGAAATGTCTATTTAGGTCTTCCGCCCATTTTTTGATTGGGTTGTTTGTTTTCTTGATATTGAGTTGCATGAGCTGTTTGTATATTTTGGAGATTAATCCCTTGTTAGTTGCTTCCTTTGCAAATATTTTCTCCCATTCTGAGGGTTGTCTTTTCATCATGTTTATGGTTTTCTCTGCTGTGCAAAAGCTTTAAAGTTTCATTAGGTCCCATTTGTTTATTTTTGCTTTTATTTTCATTACTCTAGGAGGTGGGTCAAAAAAGATATTGCTGTGATTTATGTCAAGAGTTTTCGTCCTATGTTTTCCTCCAAGAATTTTATAGTGTCTTATCTTACATTTAGGTCTTTAATCCATTTTGAGTTTATTTTTGTGTATGGTATTAGAGAGTGTTCTAATTTTATTCTTTTACATGTAGCTGTCCAGTTTTCCCAGCACCACTTATTGAAGAGACTGTCTTTTCTCCAGTCTCCTGTATATTGTATATCCTTGCCTCCTTTGTTATATATTAGATGACCATAGGTGTGTGGGTTTATCTCTGGGCTTTCTATCCTGTTGCATTGATCTGTATTTCTGTTTTTGTGCCAGGACAATACTGTCTTGATTACTGTAGCTTTGTAGTATAGTCTGAAGTCAGGGAGCCTGATTCCTCCAGCTCCGTTTTTCGTTCTCAAGATTGCTTTGGCAATTCAGGGACTTTTGTGTGTCCATACAAATGGTAAAGTTTTTTGTTCTAATTCTGTGAAAAATGACATTGGTAATTTGGTAGGGATTGAATTGCATTGAATCTGTAGATTGCTTTGGGTTGTATAGTCATTTTCACAATACTGATTCTTCCAATTCAAGAACATGGTATATCTCTCCATCTGTTTGTGTCCTCTTTGATTTCTTTCATCAGTGTCTTATAGTTTTCTGAGTATAGGTCCTTTACCTCCTTAGGTGGGTTTATTCCTAGGTATTTTATTCTTTTTGTTGCAATGGTAAATGGGATCGTTTCCATAATTTCTCTTTTTGATCTTTTGTTGTTAGTGTATAGGAATGTAAGAGATTTCTGTTCATTAATTTTGTATCCTGCAACTTTACCAAATTCATTGATTAACTCTAGTATTTTTCTGGTGGCATCTTTGGGATTTTCTATATATAGTATCATGTCATCTGCAAACAGTGACAATTTTACTTCTTTTCGAATTTGGATTCCTTTTATTTCTTTTTCTTCTCTGATTGCTGTAGCTAGGACTTCCAAAACTATGTTGAATAACAGTGGTGAGAGTGGACATTCTTGTCTTGTTCCTGATCTTAGGGGAAATACTTTCAGTTTTTCACCTTTGAGAATGATGTTTGCTGTGGAATATCTTTTTCCATCCCCTCACTTTCAGTCTGTGTGTGTCTCTAGGTCTGAAGTGGGTCTCTTGTAGATAGCATATATATATATCTTGTTTTTGTATCCATTCAGCCAGTCTTTGTCTTTTGGTTGAAGCATTTAATCCATTTACATTTAAGGTAATTATCAATATGTATGTTCCTACTACCATTTTCTTTATTGTTTTGGGTTTGTTTTTGTAGGTCTTTTTTTTCTCTTATGTTTCCCTCCTAGAGAAGTTCCTTTGGCATTTGTTGTAAAGCTGGTTTGGTGATGCTGAATTCTCTTAGCTTTTGCTTGTCAGAAAAGCTTTGATTTCTCTACCAAATCTGAATGAGATCCTTGCTGGGTAGAGTAATCTTGGGTGTCGGTTTTTCCCTTTCATCACTTTAAATATGTCCTGCCACTCCCTTCTGGCCTGCAGAGTTTCTGCTGAAAAATCAGCTGATAACCTTATGGAGATTCCTTGTATGTTATTTTATTGCTTTTCTCTTGTTGCTTTTAATATTTTTTCTTTGAATTTAATTTTTGTTAGTTTGATTAATATGTGTCTTGGTGTGTTTCTCCTTGGGTTTCTCCTGTATGGGACTCCCTGTGCTTCCTGGACTTGGGTGGCTATTTCCTTTCCTGTGTTAGGGAAGTTTTTGACTATAATCTCTTCAAATATTTCCTCAGACCATTTCTCTTTCTCTTCTTCTTCTGGGACCCCTATAATTCGAATGTTGGTGCATTTAGTGTTGCCCCAGAGGTCTCTGAGACTGTCCTCATTTCTTTTCAATTCTTTTTTCTTTAATCTTCTCTGCAGCGGCTATTTCCACCATTCTATCTTACAGCTCACTTGTTCGTTCTTCTGTCTCAGTTATTCTACTATTGATTCCTTCTAGTGTATTTTTCATTTCATTTATTGTGTTGTTCATCACTGTTTGTTTGCTCTTTAGTTCTTCTAGGTCCTTTTTAAACATTTCTTGTATTTTCTCAATACATGCTTCCATTCTATTTCTGAGATTCTGGATCATATTTACTATCATTACTCTGAATTCTTTTTCAGGTAGGTTCTCCATTTCCTCCTCATTTATTTGGCCTTGTACGTTTTTACCTTGCTCCTTCATCTGTAGCATATTTTTTTGTCATCTCATTTTTTTGGATGGGTGGGGCTGTGTTCCTGTCTTGCTGGTTGTTTGGCCCTAAGCGTTCAGCACTGGAGTTTGCAGGCAGCTGGGTGGAGCTGTGTCTTCGTCCTGAGATAAGGACCTCCGGGAGACCTCACACTGATTAATATTCCCTGGGACCTGAAGTTCTCTGTTAGTCCAGCAGTTTGGACTTGGTGCTCTCACCACAGGAGCTCAGGTCCTACCTCTGGCCTGGGAATCAAGACTCTGCAAGCCATGCAGTGTGGCAGGAAAAAAAAAAAGCAACAAACAGAAAAGAGCAGAACAATAACAAAGAGTAAAAAATAAAATAAAATTAGAAAAATAAAAAAATATATTAGAAAAAATAACAATAAAAATGAAACAACAACCAAACAAAACAGAACCACAACAGCAAAAATAAAAGAAAATAAAAAAGAAAATTAAAAAATTAATAAAAAATTCCTTGGTACCTCCTTTATCAGTGTCTTTGCCCCCATCGTGAGCTACAGCCTATCCTTGCCTCCCCTGTAGGCCTCCAAGACCTCTAGGTAGGTCTCTGGACCCATTTTTTCAGCCCCACCTCTGCATGTGTTCTTCTCATCAGTGTTTCTTCGTGGAGCTGGCCTGGAGCACATGTGCCCATGTAGGCCAGCTGGGCCACAGGCCTCCACAGGCGCGCCCACAGGGGCCAGTGCAGCTAGAGGAAGCCTTGGAGAGGGGTGGCATTTGGCTCACCTGGACCCACGTCGCCAGAGGAGGCCCTGTTAGGGGCGGCACTCGGGCTGTCAGCACCCGTGTGGCCCTTGGAAGCTTTGGAGAGGGTGGTGCTCAGGCCCAGGACCCACTCGGCCGGAAGAGGCTTTGTTGGGCGGCAGTACTCAGGTCTGCCAGGACCCATGCAGCCGAAGGAGGCCTCAGCTGAGGCAGGGCTCAGGTCTGGGACCCACGTGGGCAGAGGGAGCCCTGGTGGGGACAGGGCTCAGGCCTGGGACCCACGCAGCTGCAAGAGGCCTTGGCGGGGCAGAGGTGGGTGGGCAGCTCAAGCCCAGGACCCCAGCAGGCTTGCCAGTGCCCAAGCAGGCAGAGGAGACATCGGCTGCGTTCCCTTCTGATTCCCCGATCCCCTGAAGGTCCCTATTCTTCCCTGCTGATCCCCTTGCTGTTAGTGGGCCCCTCCAAGTGTGGGAACCTCTCCCCTCTCCCAGCCCCCCCTTAGGTGTGCTGGTCCCATCCTGCCTCCACTTTTCCTCCCCCCACTCCTTCCCACATCTTACCTCATCACGTGGGGATTCCTCACATCCCCTTAGGTGTCCGAGGTCCCCCACCAGTGCCTAGTAGGTGCCCTAGTTATGAGGAGATGCTAACTCCATGTCCTCCTACTCCGCCATCTTGACTCCGCCCCATCTTATGGTTTTTCAGTAATATATTTGATAAGCTAATCTGCTGTGAGGACAGAGGGGTGGCATAGGGGTCTTGAGAAAAATGCTAACTGTTTAGAACTGAGGACTGCAAGAAAGCCCTAACCAGAGGCAAAAAGAGCACTGAGCGGTTCAGGGAGTGCATCTTTTTGTGCTCCCTTTGATTTAAACGTGAAACAAAACATTGCTCGGCTTTGCATTTGTTTTCCAGCTCCAAGGGCATTTTGATATCAAAGCTCGTAAATGGTTACTTGATTAGACCACTGCCTTTGCTTTCTCTAGGAAGAATCCTTCCCAAGTATTTCCTCCTAAACTTCTCTCTTTGACTAAGTCTGAGTCAGTTTGACAACTGTCACCGCCTTTTTTTTTTTTTTTTTTCTGTTAGCAGCTCCCCACTCCTCTTTTTGAGGGAAAAATTATAATCCTCCACACACTTCCTCCTCAACCCTCTACCACACTGTTTCTACCTTCTCCAACCCAAAGCCCTTCTTTCACAATACCAATGAGTTATATTAGTATCTGCTAAGAGCTTGAACATATTTCCTTCTTTATATTCTAATTTTAACTAGATATAATGTGGAATGCTGTGTTAATTTCTATTTAACTTTTCTACTAATGTTCTCATTCATTCATTCAAAAATGTTTCTAGTGCCCAGTATGTGCCAGTCATGGAACTAGACAACCAGGGATAGAAAGAATAAGATCTGGCACCTAAAAGTCATATCATGCTGTAAACTCCCTTTTCATCTATATTTAAGGGTGGTCTCACTCAGAATACACTGTGTGAAAATTTTTAGAATGAAGAATTAACATTTTTCTTTCAGTTTCATTCTGCTGTTTAATCAATGATAGTCCTATTTTTACCATGGAGAAAAATGTTGGTGTTTTATTTTCACAGTTTTAAAACTTTTTCTTCCTTTAGGAAATTGAAATAAGGTAAAGGGATGAAGTATTTCTTGATTTTATTGACTTCATGTGTAAAATGAGATACACCTACACAGGCACATTTGTTTCATATTTAAATGAGGAACTGCTGCTTCCTCATTAAGAAACAGTAGTGTGTGCTCATGATACTTGAAATAGAAAACCAGAGGATGACAATAAGCTTTCATCATCATGTTTCTCCTTCCTCACAAGTTTACTTCTTTTTATGATCCTAGAAAGGAGAGAACACATAGCATTTGATGATTTGTGTTCTTCCATGTGTTACTGAATTCATTCCTTCAATATCTCCTTTTATATTTTGAAAATATTTTCTGAATAAACCTTATCACACACAGGGAATGAAACTGGGCTTCTCTTTTAATCCAATAATCAGATGTACTAAGAGGTGCAACATTATCTATCTTAGAAATATGAATCTTCAGTAAGTATAAGATTGACTTGTGGGAATTCCCTGGTGGTCCAATGGTTAGGACTCTGTGCTTTCACTGCTGAGGGCCTGGGTTTGATCACTGGTCAGGGAACTAAGATCTTGCAAGCCTTGCAGCACAGCCAAAAAATGAAAAGAAAGAAACTGAAATCAAGATTGACTTGGAAGTTTCTAGAAATATTCAATGCAACTTTAATATTCATTTGATGCAGAAGAGAAATGATCAACAGGAAATATTTTAATATACCTGTTGCCAACATAGTTGCTGTCATCTGAAGACATCCTCACCATTTTCACCCAATAAAGCAAAAACCAAACCAAAACCCAACGATAATAAAAAACATAATATTTCATGTTTATGTTCATGATAATACAAATGGAGCTTATTTTAAAATCTTATTTTTAAAGTAACAAATAACTTTTAATTAATTAGTCAATCAATTAAAGACCTATTTTATGGCAGCCCTCTACCAAGTGCTGAGAGTGGAGAGGTGATGGTAGTTTAGTGGGAGTGACTGACATGCTTATCAACAACTGCATTAGTATTGTTAGTGCCATGTGAGGTATGTATTCTGTGGTGTGAATACACAGAGGAGAGCGCATCTCTCTCATGAGTGGATCCAAGAAGCTACCAGTGGATCTCAGAATGCTTTAACTGAGTTTGGGGGTACCAGTAAGCATTAGCCAGACAGATGGAGAGGGAAAAAGCATTTCAGGTAGACAGAGTGGTTATAACATGTGAAAGCATGAAAGCATTGAATGTCATAGGGTATACAAAGAATTCCTGGTGGATTTAATTTTACTTTTGCAGTTGTTCTTTTAATTTGTTATTGATTTTAATGAGGCCAGAATACAGAGCGTGTATGAAGAAGTGGAAGGAGATGGAAGCAGAGCAAATCTTTAGGGTCAGAAACTAAATGACATGTATACCAGGGATATTCAGTGTTATCCTGAAGGCTTCCAGAGATCTCTTAAAGAATTTAAAATGGGAGAAATGCATGGTAATATTTGTGCTGTAGAAAGGACTCTGGCAGCAATGTGCAGAGTTGTTTGGAGAGTATGTGGTCAGAGAGCAGAGGCAATGGTTTTTAGGAGCTACTGTCTAACTCAGGTGAAAGATTTTTGTCTAACATATTACGGATGGAGAGAGGAGATTAAATTTGAGGGTATTTATTGATAAGTTATAGTCTGTAAGTCTTGGAAGGGATTGGATATGTGTGTGTGGGGTGGAGGTAATAGTGAAGGAGGATGGTGAATCTCAAGTTTCCGATTCGGACAGCTGGAAATATCATGGGGCCATTCACTAAGACCAAGAATACATTAAATATGCAGAGTTGGAGATGGGGGGAGAAGGTGATGATAAGATTGATTTTGAACATGTTAAGAGTAAGATGCCTGTAGAACATCTGAGTAAGAGGTGGCCGATGGCCAATTAGACACATAGGTCTAGTGCTTAGAAGAAAAGTCTAAGTTGGTGATATAGATTGCATGATGGTCTTTTGCATTGATGTTGAATTCTTAGAGAGTTGGTGGCATATCTGGTGCTTCTTTGTTTCTCCAGCACATTGCACAGGGCAAGCCTTAGGGTTGCATACAATTCCCAAAGCCTAACATTTTCTGTTCTGGTCACTAGGATGAGGCCCATTAATGAAAAAGAATAGAAGATCTTCTGTTAACCAATGCCAGTTTACTTTTTTTCCCAATCCAATTGTTGATACCATAGAAAGAGCTAAGTTGGTGGGGCAGTACAAAGCCTAATTGAAGTCAAAGTTAGATTGAAGAATAGCAGTAAAGTATGATGTCACCTACCTGGTATGGTTTGAAAGACATTTGGTTGGTGCCTGCCCAGGATTTCTTCTTTCATTTTCTGTCACATTGTCTGAAAGTTCATCATTACCATTAGAGTCATTGCTTTGGGCCATCAGGGGTTTTCATTTTTAAGGAGTTGCTTGGTAAATACCCTAGTTAAAGGTAATACCATGGAAATTATCAAATGGTCTTAATGGAGTCCATGATAGATTAGAGCTTTTGGGGATACCTAGAGAAAGGATAATTGAGATACGAACAGAGTATGGCTCGTTTTGTTCTACTTGTTCACGTCTCATTGACATTTCCTTGAAGTTAATTAGCTTAATAATGAAAAATTAATGATTTTAATATTGGAAATAATGGAAGAAATTTCTTTCCTATTAAATTCACATTTCTTCCCCTCAGAAGTTAAGGTTACTACTCTTTTGGAAAACATTAAGGATTCTAGATATTCCAAAAATAATCTTTAAATATCAATGAAATTGTTAATAAGAGAGAACCTTTGCTATGTTACAAAGAAGATGGAGGTGTGTGATAAGAACCATAGTATGTGAGATTTGTTGAAATTGGGCTTTATTCTCTTTTGTGTATATATCTTCACATAAGTATACGATAGGACTGTTTTTATTAGGGTAATACTACCTGATATAGTAAATAACCCCCCAACTTTAAGTGGTTTAACACAATAGAAGCATATTTCTTACTCATATAAAAATCCAAGGAAGTTGATCTTTGACATATGGCATTCCTCTATGCACTGATTCAGTGGCTTTGCTGTCCCCTGGGATCTTGTCGCTTGCGTCCAACTGGTAGAAGGATGGAGAAAGTATGGAGAAGTTTCACTTGCTTCTTAAGTTGTTGCATGCATGGAAGTGACACACATCAGTTCTGTCTCAATCCATTGGTGAGGACTAGGGACAGGCCCACACCTAGATGCAACAAATGCTGGGAAATGTATTCCTGGCTGGGCAGCTGCTTCCCAGTAACAAACCTATACAATGCAAGGGGGGAGGACAGAATTTTGTGGACAGCTAGCTACCTGGCTATAGGGACTATATGATAGATATGAGCAAAACACAAAGATCACACATGAAAATTACTTACTATTTTATAACTGCACTTGAAATATTTGATGATGTCTGTGTAGAAATTAAATGCTTTAGATTGATACTTTTCATTAGTTCTGCATGTTATGCTGTTTCTGAGATCCCTTGAATATTAGCAAGAATGTAGGCTTCCATATTCATTACGTGTGAAAAACTGAGACTTTCTTTCCTTATTTTTAAGGTTGGACAAAATTTGCCCGATTGACACGGGCTTTGACAAATAGCCGAAGTGTTTTGCAACAGCTCACGCCAATGAATAAAACAGAGGTGGTCCACAAACATTCAAGACTAGCTGAAGTAAGTGTGAGATTAACTTTACTTCCCGACATGGTGGTGGTCATACATTTTTTCCCCCACAAATGTTTCAGTTATTTGAAACATTTATTATTATAAATGGCTACTATTTTAAAAACACTTATATGCGAATTGATTTTTCCTTGTAGAATTATAGAAATTTCCTATATTTCTTTTTATGCTCTCCTACTTTGGAAATGGGAAGGTAATTTATGACATCCCAGGTGATGTCTGTACAGAATGAGGTTTTCTTTGAGCAAATGAGATAGGGAGTTCATGCATTCTTTTATTTATGTGTGCAGCACACACTTATTGAGGGTTTGCTCCATGCTTGGTACTATGCAAAGGATGTAAAGATGAATAGGCCATTGGCCCTATCATCAAGGAGTTAAAGATCCAGCAGAGGAGGGAGGGGTTACCTGAATGAGATGATACCTGGGCTGAGTGAATCTTTTTTTTTTAAATTGAAGTATAGTTGATTTACAATGTTGTGTTAGTTTCTGGTGTGCAGTGAAGTGATTTAGTTATATATATATTATATAGATAATATATATATTTATGTACTCTTTTTCATATTCTTTCAATTATAGGTTATTATAAGATACTGAATATACAGTAGGACCTGTTGTTTATCTATTTCATATATAGTGGTGTCTGCTAATCCCAAATTCCTAATTTATCACTTCCCGACCTTTCCCTTTGGTAACCATAAGTTTCTTTCCTGTATCTGTGAGTCTGTTTCTGTTTTGTAAATAAGCTCATTTGTATATATTTTAGATTCTACATATAAGTGATATCATATGATATTTGTCTTTGTCTGACTTGCTTCGCTTAATATGACAATCTCTAGGTCCATAAATGTCGCTGCAAATGACATTATTTCATTCTTTTTTATGGCTAATATTCCATTGTATATATATACCACATCTTCTTTATCCATTTATCTGTCAATGGACATTTAGGTTGTTTCCATGTCTTGGCTGTTGTAAATAGTGCTGTTATGAACATTGGGGTGCATGTATCTTTTTTTAAAAATAAATTTATTTTATTTATTTATTTTTGGCTGCGTTGGGTCTTCATTGCTGCGCGTGGGCTTTCTCTAGTTGCGGTGAGCTGGGGCTCATTTTGGTGGCTTCTCTTGTTGTGGAGCACGGACTCCAGGTGCACAGGCTTCAGTAGTTGTGACTCATGGGCTTAGTTGCTCCGCAGGCATGTGACATCTTCCTGGATCAGGGCTTGAACCCATGTCTCCTGCATTGGCAGGTGGA
This sequence comes from Lipotes vexillifer, assembly GCF_000442215.2. Taxonomy (NCBI): domain Eukaryota; kingdom Metazoa; phylum Chordata; class Mammalia; order Artiodactyla; family Lipotidae; genus Lipotes; species Lipotes vexillifer. The sequence goes on from NW_006787454.1 coordinate 1,395,514, forward strand.
TTCTTAACCACTGCGCCACCAGGGAAGCCCTGTACTACTTGATTTTGAAGCTACTTTCTTTTCTGCCTTTGGTTGTCCATTTCTCTCTACAAATCAAGCTAAAGTGTAGGAGCTTGTTTCTGTGACTGCTGACTTTTGCAGTTATGGTTCTTACTGGGTCTTAACTTATTCAGTTTTTCTTTCTTTGTTAACACAGTTGGGCAAGAACAAGAGGAAAGAGACCATAGAGAGGAAATTTTTCTACCTTAGCACCCTGAATCACTCAGGATAGTTTTTTTCTTCTGTATCAGATGTAAAGTTCCTTTCCGCTTGACAGCTCATCATTTTTACTTTTACTTTTGAGGCACTTTCATTCCTGTTTCTTCCCATCTGATTTTTTTCTTTTTTTTTGCTTTGCCTTTTGATTATTGTTAATTTCTTTATCAGTCATCCCTAATTCACAAACCTGATTCAAATACAAAACTGCTTTCTGTCAGGTCTTAGGCTTGATTTCAGAGAACATGTGGAAATAAGAAGGTTTTCAACAGAGATTTAGTCTGTATGTGCTCTTAGATCTTCAAAGACTGACCTAAAAGAAGCACCAAGTTAGCAGAAAGATATAGTCTCTCCAGTTGTATTCAGAGTCATATAATTTGCTCAGCTTGAGTATTTGGATTTGCTGTTAAATTTCAGGCTCTTTCACTTTTTCCAACACATATAAATTTTATCTTAATTCCACCAGGCCCCCTAAATTTGGAGCTGATCCCCACTTTCAAAGATCCTGGTCTCCATGTAGGCAGTTCATCTGTTTCCCACAGGTTCTGACATCGTGCTGATTGGCTTCAGCTTCTCACTTGTATCCGTGGTACTGAGTCCTTTAGAGTCAGTGTGCTCAGATATTCAGAGAGAAAGAATATGTCTCAGTACAAAAATACATCAGTAAATGTGATTTCATCCCCCCTCTACCTAAGGCTTATTGCTCCTGAAAGTACAAATGAAATAACAAAGGGAAGAGGTGTTACTCACTGCCTTATAAAGGAGTCCTAGTGATGGGGCTGAGATTAAAGTCGTGCTCTGCATATGAGAAAGCTCAAAGCTGCAGCACATAGTGAGTCCCTTTCTTTGTTGTTGTTGCCACCATTCTTCTCCTCGTCTCCCTGCTCATCTTCCTTCTCTGGGAGCAGTTTTGGATTGCTTTACGAATGCAAGTCACCTTCCGAAGAACTGGGTTATGAATGTCTAAAGAAATATAAGACAAGGGTTTTTATTTTGAACTGTACATTATAATCACCTGCAAAGATTTTGAAAATATAGATTCTCTGGGAACCCACACAAGATGAATTTAATTATTTTCTGGCATGGGGTCTGAGTATGAGTATACTTTATTTTTTAAAACTTCTCCAGAAGATTCTAGTTTGTAGCCAGATTTAAGAAATACTGAACTCAAGAGTGATTTCATTCCATCTCTAGAGGAGACATCTTACATTTTTCCAGGGTGTTGAGCTGGGCCGACTTGTCTATTAACACAGTGTGTAGGGCCCACATGATGTTTGAATTTCTACTAATAGTAGAACGAAAAAATGAACTTTTAGGTAAAAGAATTTTGAATATATAATATTAATTTATTCATCTTTGTAAAACTACAGTTGTAAAATATAATTTTTATTTTATTATTTTTAAGGAGGAAGGGGTCTAAGAAGGCAAAAGTACCCAGGACCCATGAAGGTCCTAATGTACCCTGGCACTGAGTTATTTTCTAAGTATGATTTCTTTGTGCTCAAACTATAGACTGTGGTAAAATATTAACATTGAATATGAAGGAAATTTTCATGTTTAACACAGTGAAATTAGAATGAATAGATTGGTGGTTAAAAAGTGAAAGAGAGGCCATGGTTCTGTATGATTCTGTGTATGTAATGCTTTGTCTCCACATGAAGCTTACCTGCCTGTAGGATAATTTGTTGCTAAGTAATTTAAGACCTTATGGGAAGAGTATGACTGGGGCACTGATAATGAGGATAAATACGTAAAAATCTTTATAATGGTTCTTATAACTCCCAAACTTAAAGCAATAATTATAATATACACCTAAAGAGAATATCAGTGGTGTTTTTCACATTTCAAAATAGCAATGATTATATTATATTATATGCTTAGTTTTCAGTTATGTAAGTTCTATTTATGAGAGACTTTTCAGGATAAATCTCTCTCAAGTTGCAAAAAATGCTAGTATACTTATTTTGCTTTGTAGCGTAAGAATTACATGCTAACAGGTATTTTTGTTTACATCTTTTTGCACATTCACAAATTTAGTGCATTTATGATTTTATAATTTGAACTTGTTGACTCCTACTTTCTGGGTCCCATTAGTCCTAGGGACACTAAATACTTGGATGCATAAGATGGTAAAGCTGCTGAAAACATTGTTTATCAAAGTCCCACTTACAAACTCCTTAATACATAGGTTTACTCAGCTTTAGCTTCATTGATGGCATGGAGCAGAGGTCTCTGACCTGCCGCTTCAGCTCCTTTTCACAATTTCCAGGTTCCAGGTTCTGGAAGGAAGTGCTAAGTCCTGTGTTTGTTACCTTTGCCCAGGGTTGCCCAGACCTCTGCTTTTGCTCTGTCGTCTGCTTTTTCTTTGTCTCTTTAATGAGACCTAATCAGAGTAAGTCAAGGTTCCTATAACATTACATAGAAATTTTTCCATTTGTCGAAAAGGTATGGAGAAGCAAGCCTGAATATTTAGTTTTCTTTTTTTTTCCTAAAGGGAATTTGCCTCTGGGCAGGAAATCCAATATTCTTTAAGTCCTGATTGAAAGGAAAAAAGGGAAAAGCAGGTTATAACATTTACACCCCTGATATTGCTGTGCCAGTCATTAGGGCCCTGGCTGAGTCCCACACAACAGCAAGATCACCAACAGTGGGGCCCTGGGGTTCAGCAAGGCCATCAGAATCAAAGTTATGCTCCTTGAGGTGCCAAATATGTGAAGAATGGATAACGGTGAGTCATGCAAATCACAGTTGGGCAGTCAGTGAGAGATGTGTGATTCTAGGCAAGCCTGCCAAGTGAGTGTACAGAACTTGCAGAAGTGGGTGTCCAGCAGTGCTGTGGATCAGTGTTGGTGCTGGGGGAGGTCATCGAGAGCATGGGACTGCAGGTTGACCCTTCAGCTGGACCCAGGCAGTTGGAGGCTCCTTACCCCCACCCTTGTCCTTGGAACGTATACTCTGCTCACCATTCCCACAATGGGGGCCATTTTCAAGGATGCAGGCTTGAGAGAGTAAGGTGTTGTTGAGACCTTCAGTCACACCTGTATATGTGACTGAACCCAGTTAAGGCTTCTGTATAAACTTTTAATATTTGGTGGGTGGGTTCAGAGACCTACTGGTCTTGTGGCTGCCCAATAAAAGCCTTGTGAGGGGCTTCCCTGGTGGCGCAGTGGTTGAGAGTCCGCCTGCCGATGCAGGGGACGCGGGTTCGTGCCCCGGTCCGGGAGGATCCCACATGCCGCGGAGCGGCTGGGCCGGGGGGCCATGGCCGCTGAGCCTGCGCGTCCGGAGCCTGTGCTCCGCAACGGGAGAGGCCACAACAGTGAG
>NW_006787454.1:1399273-1427172 GCF_000442215.2 Lipotes vexillifer
AAAAAAAAAAAAAAAAGCCTTGTAAGTAAGTTCCCTTGCATATTAAAACTGCCACCTACCAATCTGGAGTGGTCTGCCTCTTTCTTTGGTCTCTCCCTGCCCTCCATGTATGGGGACCAGTCTTTGAACCAACAGTTGGCCACTGGAGAGAAAGCCAGAGGGAATGGTAGACAGATCAACTTTGGTAGAGAGATTGGACATGGAGTGACTTTGAACAAACCTTGATACAACTTAGGAGAAGAGGGAGATGAAACTACAGAGCCTGACTGGCCTTGAAACCAGGAGTCATGATTAATAGGCTGTGGTTTGGCTGCCAGTAAATTTGAATTCATTACTAACTGTGCAGAGATGTCCGGCTCATTATATATATATTTTCTCTCTTTTAGGTTCTTCAGCTGGGATCAGATATCCTTCCTCAGTACAAGCAAGAAGCGCCAAAGACGCCACCACACATTATTTTACACTATTGTGCTTTTAAAACAACTTGGGATTGGGTGATTTTAATTCTTACCTTCTACACCGCCATTATGGTTCCTTATAACGTTTCCTTCAAAACGAAGCAGAACAACATAGCCTGGCTGGTGCTGGACAGTGTGGTGGATGTTATTTTTCTGGTTGACATTGTTTTAAATTTTCACACGACCTTTGTGGGACCTGGTGGAGAGGTCATTTCTGACCCCAAGTTGATCAGGATGAACTATTTGAAAACTTGGTTTGTGATCGATCTATTGTCTTGTTTACCTTATGACATCATCAATGCCTTTGAAAATGTTGATGAGGTAAGTTTCTTTTTCTTTTTAGTACTTGAATCACATGTTTTGAGAAAATTAGGATAAAAGGAGTTTACAGATAATCCAAACTTCTTTTTAGCCACCACTTTCAATCTTCATCCTACTAAACACTTGCCGTAAATTATCGTATTTGATTACCTTATAACTTTCATCTGCTTTTTTTTCTTGATTTCTGGTTGAAAATACTGATTACTAGAAAAATGGCTATGGTTGGAGGTTGTGGTTGAAAGAAGTGGAGCAGAAGAAAAGCCACAGCAATTGGAGTCAAATATGGTTTATGAAGTAGATAATTGTTTGACAGGTGATGTGTTTTGATTTTTTTCTTTTTGGAAAACTGTGGCATTTTAAAACTCTGTGCAATCATAGGTCTTTTGACTCCTCCTCCTCCAGATAGCAGTGCTTGAGTTAACAAAAAGATACAGAAAATTTTATGGAATTTTTGCCTTTTTGGTTTCTTTTTTATAGTTTTTGCTTTAAATTTTGTCTAAGTACATTTGTGATTAGAGACTATATTGGATGACTTCTGATGTCTGGTCACATTCAAGATTCTGTTTATTCAATGTTATCTGCACAATGAGAAATACTTAAAACCTGTAATATCTTGGAAGACAATTTTATTCAGAGCTTCTTAGCTTCTAACCTAGTAGTGGATGATTTTCAACTTGCTACACGAAGGATGTATATAAATGAGTCAATATAAAATCTATCTATTATTAAAATATGTTCATAATAATAATTACAAACTTAATTTCCCTGAAGATTTTACTCTGTCCTCATAGACTGTTCAGATGGAAAATTCTGCACTACATTGTTGTCATTGTGTGTGTATTTGGGAGGTAGTTTGCAACTTTTCTTTGGTAACTTTTTCCATAAAATTTCTGCATTCAATCAACTTTAATGATATTAAAAATATTTCCCTGAAAGTTAAGTATAGACATTGTATTTTGATGCTGTACACGTAATTGTTACTTTAAAAATTGGGGGGAAAGAAAGGAATCGTAGTAATTTGTTTTCTAATTTTAGATTTTACCTACATCAAGCTTTTTAAGGTATATTTATTTCTTCCCTATTTACCTTCTGGAAGGGTTGAGAGGGGTTAATTTTGAAAATGCTAATCATATGATAAGATAATAAGTAGTATTTATATGTTCACTTACTAAATGGATTAATATATTAAGATCAATGCATTAAGATTTCCATTATTTAGAACATAGGCATAAAGATTTTAATAAAAATAATTAAAAGATTGGTTTAATTCATAGAAAAGTGAATACATTAAGCATTACATAATAATAAATGCATTTACTATACCATACAAATACATGAAGAGATCCTAAGACTTACTAATATTAAGGAAAATGCAAAGTAAACCTACAAAGTACACTGACATACCATCATTTACCACACACACTGGATTGGTGAGAAGGTGGCTAAGGATGTGCACTGCTCAGATCTCCTTTCATGAAAACCTGCTGCATGGAGCACAGCTAGGGGATTCCTGGAAGTGGCTCCTGGTATGGGAAAGCCAATCATGAGCATCTCTTTCAAACTCAGCATTCAGTGATATCACACTATCACACTGGTAGCTTGAAACTGGCCACAATGGGAGTATTTACACCCAGAAAGTCGCAAATGCTATGAATAAAAACTTTTCTTTAACTTTCTGTGGAATTAGTTGTTAATCATTTACCAATGCACCACTGAACGCAGTTGACTGACACCTGCTATGGTTTTCTGATCTGCTGCAGGTCACACATCGAAGCCATATTTCCCCAACATTGTGCCCAGCTAGTGACTAAGAATGGTGGTAACATTATGATTAGTTTACTCCTGCTCAATAAAGAGCTCCTCTATTGAGCAGCTTTTGCTCTGGGACTCCCCCTTTACCTGTGCTGTGGTTGAGGCTCTTTCTACACAATTCTTCCTCCCCTCTTCACAGGTTTCAGACCTGCATTGTAGTCTGAAGTCTCCTTCCTCCTCCATTTCTCCTTCATAGGCATTTATCTCAGTAAAAGTCTTGCATATCTAACCCTGACTTGGCATTACTCTGTCGGGAACCTGAACTGATGAAGCGATAGGGTGAGGCCTCTCATACATTGCTCAAGGGAATGTTGGTAAAACTTCCATGAAGAATAATTGGCAATATCTCATTTAAAAAAAGAAAAGACACTAGGGGCAACCCCTAGGGGCAGTCCCCTTGTTTAAGGGATTCTTTGTTATTTGCTTCCATCACCAAACAGCAAGATTATGTACCTACCTCTTGGTTTTTCAATTTTAGGACTTGTCTTTGACTTCTCACTGTGGAATTTGAAGTTTTAGCCTCTTTCTCCCTGCCCTAACTGTATATATGCACTATTTCCATCACCTCATTCTCACAATACAGGTATACCATCCTTTTGGTTCCATAAATAGTAGGTATTTATATCATTACTACTACAAATACGCTATTTATAGCTGAACCTTCAACATGCTGTGATTACTTTTCCTTTTCTGCACTTTCCATTTTCCTGAGAGTTGGTTTTATCATTTGCTTCGTTTTATGTACTAATCACTAACTCAATCACTAAGCTCTATGCCAGTTGTCTAAATCTCCCTCCAGTACATTGATACAAATAATATTCTATCAACATCACTTTCTTAAACAGATCTCTCTACACTCTACCCTCCCACCTGATGGACAGTTTGGCTAGCTGTAATATCCTAGGCCAGAGATAATTTCTCCTCAGATTTTGAAAGACACAGTGCCATTACAGTCTACCTTCTAATAATTCTCTTAAGAAACTTTAAACCATTGTGACCTGTTTTCTCCTTCTGGAAATTTGATGTATCTTCTCTGTCCAGGGTTCTGAATCTTTCCAGTAATATGCTTTAGTGTAAGTCCCATTTTCATCAGTTTTGCTGGGCACTGACTGCGTAGCCTTTTTCAATCTAGAAAAGCATGTCTTCTGTTTCGATTTTTTTCTTATGATGATTTTCTCCATCCCTTTCCCCCCTCTTTTCCACTCTCTCTCTTGCTGGAATTCCTTTTGTTCTTATACCTACTAGACTTCTCCTCTGATTCCTTTTCTTCTCTTCCCTTATTTTCCAATCCTTTATATTTTTGCTGTACTTTCTGAAAGATTTTCTCAACATTATTTCCCAACTTTTCTCATAACTAATAATGCGTTTTTTTTTTTGCTTAAAGTCTTTTTGGCTTAATACTAATAGAGCTAAACTAGCATTTGTATAGTATTTGATATATGTATTTCTATTTAACTTTTTATCATTCTAGATTATTGTACTCTAGTTGTGTCTTTTATAAATAGTCTATACATTCTAAGAGTCTTTCTAACTGGGAAGTTTAGTCTATTTACACTTATTGTGATTAATTACCTTTTGATTTTCTTAGAACATCTTATTTTCCATTGTAAAATGCTTTTTCTTCACTTTTCTCTGTTTTTATTTTTGCTTCTTTTCTGCTATTTTTTGGATTGATTGAATTTTTTAAATCTCCTGGATTTCCTCTACAGGATTAGAAGTTTTTCTGTTAATTGATTACTCTTAATATTTTTAGCATCAGTATTTGACTTATGAGTATCTTTGCCCTTCTAAATAAATCAAGGGCTTCTGTTTACCTTCTCATCTTTCAAACTAGTATTGTCTTATATTTTGGCTCCACATTATTTTTAACTTTCTCTTTCAATTATTGGAGGCCTTCTTTAGGACATGTTTATTGTGAGTCTTTGGGATGGTGATTCTGGGTCTCAGTTTCCATATCTGTAAAAAAAAGGGAAGGAATGCTTGACTTTTTTACTTCACACAACGGTTTTAAGGAATAGATGGGAAGACAGATATGAATGATTTTTGTTTGTAGAATTGTGCATGTCTGAGGGGATATTATTATTTGATTTGTGTATGTCTGTTTCCTCAGCTTGGTGATAAGCCCTGTGATATTGAGGGATGTGTTCCATCTCCTTGGTAGTCCTTCGTTGCTCTTAGTACATATTGGTGACTCACCGACCTGAAGCAGTAAAGTGTTAGCAAGGTTTTAGTAGATTGTACAATGACATAAAACAAAATAGAAGTTAAAAATGAGAAATTGAGCTAGTGGTGGCTTGGGAATAGGAGAGTATGAGTCTGACGATCACAGTTTAATCCTTTGACATGCTACGAGTACAGAATGACTTAGAGGACTTAATAACACTTTTTGTATTCAAGATTGTCTCAGTCAATGTGCTCTCTTAAGGCAACTTGATTTACTAGGAATTCACGAACTGGGTATGACATTCTTTAAGAGAACTGTGAGGATGGGAAGACAATCCATTAAAGGAGATAATTCTGTTTGAAAAGAAGTACGTAATGTAAATTTCCTAGAAACCATAACGGGGTAAAAGATGTTATCACCAGGAATCCAAGGAATAGAAATAAGCTCTTTTGTAGCATGCATTTGAATACAGCTCTGGGAGGTTAGGGGGAACTGAATTATAAGACATCAGAGAAAAATGGGGCAGCTGCAGGTAACACACAGTTTCGTAGCCTGAGTGGACTTAGGAAACGTGATACATGGGGCATTCAGGGGACAATGAGTGGTATTAGTAAGTGGTAAACATGATAAACTAGGTTAGAACAAATTGAAATTGGAAAAATGATCACTTATGTATTGTTTCAGGAGACAAAATGATTGGGCCAGTGACTGCTAAGTGGAAGTATTATAAATATTTTTAATTTCCAGGGAAGTTTATGGAAAATAATTTTCTAAATTATTATTTTCTTGAATTATGCTTGTCAAGTGGCCACATGCGTTGTTTCATTTTAGCATATCTGTTTACATAGCAAATTTTTATCTCTTGTCTAGTCATCAAAACAAGAATTGGAAATCAAAGAAGCTAATTATACTCAAAGATTTTAGAGGCTTTTTGTCCCCTTTTGTGGAATTTCAGACGCTGCACCAAGAATAACATTTTAGAAATTGCTATTTAATACAATTTGATCACCATTACTTTTTTTATTAAAGCCTGTAGGTAATTGAAATAATGTTTGAGTGGTATAGGTAAGGATTACGTAGTATTTTTTTTTGTTTTAGTTTTACTAGTTTTAATCTTATTAAACCCATAGAAATATTGCCAAGTCTACATTAGAACTGATTGATTTTTCCTATCAGTGTGTTTGCTCAGTTGATAATAGACTTTTTTTAAAGAGCCGTTTTAGGTTCACAGCAAAATTGAGAGGAAGGTACAGAGACTCCCCATACAGAGATTGCCCCCACACATGCATAACCTCCCCCATTATCAGCACCCCCACCAGAGTGAAACTATATTGACATATCATATTGCTAAAAGTCCATAGTTTACAGTAGGCTCACTCTTGGTATTGTACGTTTTATGGGTTTTGACAAATGCATAATGGCATATTGTAGTATCATACAGAGTAGTTCATTGTCCTGAAACTCTGTGCTCTGCCTATTCATCCTTTCTTCCCTCCTAACCCCTAGCAACCACTAATCCTTTTATTATCTCCACAGTTTTGCCTTTTCCAGAAAGTCATATAGTCGGAATCATACAGCAGGTAGCTTTTTCAGATTGACTTCTTTCACTTAGTAATATGCATTTAAGGTTCTTCCATATCTTTTCATGGCTGATAGCTCATTTCTTTTTAGTACTGAGTAATATTCCACTGTCTGGATGTATCAGTTTGTTTATCCATTCACCTACTGAAGGCTATCTTGATTGCTCCTAAGTTTTGGCATTTGTGAATAAAGCTGCTATAAACTTTTGTATGCAGGTTTTTGTGTAGGCATAAGTTGTCAGCTCATTTGGGTAAATATTAAGAAGCATGGTTGCTGGATCATATGGTAAGAATATGTCAGTTTTGTAAGAAACTACCAAACTATCTTTCAAAGCGGTTTTACCATTTTATGTTTCCACCAGCAATGAATGAGAGTTCTGGTTGGCACACATTCTCACTAGCATTTGGTATCATCAGTGTTTTGGATTTTAGCCATTATAGTAGATGTGTAGTGGTATCTTGTTGTTTTAATATGCAATTTTCTAATGATATATGAACATCTTTTCATATGCTTATTTGCCATCTGAATATCGACTTTTGTCAGGTAGCTGTTCAGATCTTTTGCTCATTTTTAGTGGGGTTCTTAATTTTCTTATTGTTGAGTTTTAAGAGGTTTTTAAATATATTTTAGTTAAAGTCCTTTATTATTTGCAAATGTCTTTTGCAAATATTTTCTCACAGTCTGTAGATTGTCTTCTCATTCTTTTGGCAGTATCTTTCACGGAGCAGTTTTTAATTTTAATGAATTCCAGTTTATTAATTATTTGTTTCATGAATTATGCCTTTGGTGTTATGTCTGAAAAATTATCACCATGCCCAAAGTACCTAGATTTTCTCCCACATTATCTTCTCAAAATTTTATAGTTTATGTTTTACGTTTAGGTCTATGATCCATTTTGAGTCAATTTTTGTGAAGGGTATAAGGTCTGTGACTAGATTCATATTGTTTGCATTGGATGTCCATGTGTTCTATCACCATTTGTTGAAAAAAACTATCTCTTCTTTATTGTATTGCCCTTGCTCCTTTGTCAAAGATAAGTTGACTATATTTATGGGGTTCTATCTGGGCTCTCTATTCTGTTCCACTGAGCTATTTGTTTATTTTTTTCCACCAATACCACACTGTCTTGATTACTATAGCCTTACTATAGTTGAGTGTCTGTCCTCTGATTTTCTTCTTCTCCTTCAATATTGTGTTGGCTATTTTGCACAGTTTTTATCCCTCCACATAATCTTTACAGTCAGTTTATTGATATACACAAAATAATGGGATTTTGACTGAGATTACATTGGTAGCTTTAGATCAAGTAGAGAAAAATTGACATCTTGACAATATTGAGTATTTCTGTCCATAAACATGGAATATTGCTCCATTTATTTAGTTCTTTTTTGATTTCTTTCATCAGAGTTTCATAGTTTTCCTCATATACATCTTATACATTTTTTTGTTAGATTTATATCTCAGTTTTTCATTTTTGTTGTGCTAATGTAAATGGTATTGTGTTTTGAAATTCCACTTGTTCATTGTTGGTATATAGGAAAGTGATTGGCTTTTGTATGTTGATCATATATCCTGCAAACTTGCTTTAATTGCTAATTAGTTCCAGGATTTTTTTTTTTTTCTGGGTCAAGTTGTTTGGATTTTCTGCATAGACAATTATGTCATCTGCAAACAAAGACAGTTTTCTATTTCCCCTTCCCAGTCTGTATACCTTTTATTTCCTTTTCTTTTCTTATTGCATTTGCTAGGACTTCCAGTATGAAGTTGAATAGGAGTGGTGAGAATAGACATTCTTTCCTTGTTCCTGATCTTAGTGGGAAAGCTTCTAGTTTCTCACCATTAAATATGATGTAATATGATATAAGCTGTAGGGTTTTTGTAGATGTTCTTTTTCAAAATGAGGAAGTTCCTCTCTGTTCCTAGTTTTCTGAGAGTTTTTATCATGAATAGATGTTGCATTTAGTCAAATGCCTTTTTTTGCACCTATTGATATGAATATATGATTTTTCTTCTTTAGTCTGTGATGTTATGGATTCTATTAATTGATTTTTCAGTGTCGAACCAGCCATGCATACCTAGGATAAATCTTACTTGGCCATACTATATAATTCTTTTTATATATTGTTGGATTTGATTTGCTAATATCTTGTTGAGGATTTTTGCATCTATGTACATGAGAGATAGTCTGTAGTTTTCTTTTCTCATATTGTCTTTGCTTTTGGTATTAGGGTAATGCTAGCCTCATAAATCTGGGTTAGGAAGTATTGTTTCTGCTTCTACCTTTTGGAAGAGATTGTAGGCAATTTGTATAATTTCTTCTTAAATATCTGGTAGAATTCACTCATGAGCCCATCTGGGCCTGGTGCTGTTTTGGAAGGTTATTAATTTATTGAACCAATTTGTTTAATAGATGTAGTTCTCTTCAAATAATCTATTTTTGTATGTGTGTGAGTTTTGGCAGATTGTGTCTTTCAGGGAGTTAGTCCATGTCATCTAGGTTCTCAAATTTATGGGCATAGAGTTGTTCATATGATTCCACTTTGTTGTTATTATTATTATCCTTTTAATGTCTATGGCATCTGTAGTGACATCCTCTCCTTCATTTGCCATGTTAGTAATTGTGTCCTCTCTTTTTTATTTTTCTTAGTTAGTGTGGCTAGAGGCATATCAATTTTATTGATATTATCAAAGAAAAAGCTTTTAAGATTTTGTTGATTTTCTCTACCGATTTCCTGTTTTCAATTTCATTGATTTTTGCTATATTTTTAATATGTCTTTTCTTCTTGTTACTTTGGATTTAATTTGCTTTTCTTTTTCTAGTTTGCTAAAGTGGAAATTTAGGTTATTGATTATAGTTTTTATTGCTTTCTAATATATGCATTCTAAGTTATATATTTTCCTCTAAGTACTGCTTTGCTGCATCCCACGAACTTTGTTAAGTTGTATTTTCAGTTTCAGTTAATTAAAAAAGCATTAAATTTTACTTGAAATTTTCTCTTTAATCCATGTCTTACTTATAAGTGTGTTGTTTAATTTCCACATATTTTTGGATTTTCCAGGTATATTTCAGTTATTGATTTCTAGTTTAATTTCATTGTGGTCCAAAATCAGGTATTGTATGATTTCTATTATTTTAAATTTGTTAAGGTGTGTTTTATAGCACAGGATGTGGTCTATCTTGGTGAATATTTTACATGACCTTGAGAAGAATGTGGGTTTTTGTTGTTGTTGTTGTTTTGCTGTTGTTGTATAAAGTAGTCAAAGATGTCAATAATAGCCAGCTAATCGATGGTGCTGTTGAGTTCTGCTCTGTCCTTACTGATTTCTGCCTGCTAGACCTGACCATCTCTGACAGAGGGATATTGAAGTATATGATAGTGGATTCATTTTATTTCTCCTTGCATTTCTATTAGTTTTTGCTTCACATATTTTGATGGTCTTGTTAGGTGAATACAATATAAGGATTGTTATGTCTTCTTGGAGAATTTACCCCTTTATCATTATGTAATGCTCCTGTTTATCCCTGATAAACTTAGTTAGTCTGAAGAGTATGAGACTTTTAATGCAATGAAATGTATTATCTCTGGGATGATTTTACCTTCTATATGGGACTTTCTTGGTTTCTTATTAGCCTGCTTTAAAAACTTTTGCTGCAATTTTAAGTCCTGTATACCTCCCAGTTCTTCTCTGCTTAAGAAAGCACATTAATAACACTAGTGCTTCTAATAATAATAAAAAACCATTTATATTTTTATCGATGATCGGATTAGTGGTTTATCAACACTTGTCTTTCATCTGTGTGCTCAGGGGAAGGTTTATGAGTGACCCTATTTTGCAACCTTCAATTCTACTTCAAGTTAAGAAGTCAAATCCAACAAAGATCTTTAGAAAACTAAGGGTTAGACCCTGTGCTCATTTCTGGAGGAATCAAAATTAGACCTTATGCTTCCTCAGTGCAAAGACTCTGTCTTTCTAATAGCCTGGATTTGCAGTGCCTGACACATAATTGCCATACTATATATATTTCTATTAAAGTGAATGAGGGATTGAAGCTTACAATGTTTCCTAAATATACCTGTTTCTTGTTAGTAATGGAAAAGTTAGGGCCAAAGGGCAGTCTTTGTGGCATAACCTTACCTGTGCCCCAAACTTCTTCCTTCAGACAGTAGGGCGTTATCCTTTGGCCGCTATGCTCACCTCTCTGTTCATAAGTTCCTTTCCGTGAATATTCTCACTTAAATAATCTTCCAGTCATATGACCTACACTGCTAGCTTTCCATACATGTTTAGAGGTTACCTTAGGGTTTAGGTTCCTAAGCTGGGATCTCCCACTAGGAGTGCAAAACGTTGTAGACTAATGAATACAAAGATGTACAAGGCAAAGTCACTGAACTCAAATGTACCTACCTTCTAGCTTGAGAGAAAAACTTTCTCAAAAATTATTCAAGAGTGTGAATAAAGGGGGAGTCAGTGTGAAGGAGGAGATGAGGTAAGGATTTGGAGGATAGTAAGAGTCAGCCACAGGTTCCAAATTGGAGGATAGTGGCAGTAGGCTGAACTTTTAAATTCTATTCCAAGTGGAGATTGGCAGTACAGAATGGTAATAAACAGATTTAAAGATCGATATCTTTTTTATATTTGAAAAATTTGGTGATGCTCCAGGATATATTCTTTGCATTAATTTTCTACAGAGACAAAGCAGTCTGCCTAACTGAGGGAATTAGCTTTGGGAGGATAGGAAGTTGCAAACAATCAGGATAGCAATAGGATTCCTTTATTTGATTTTGTTGCTAACAGGAATAGAAATTTTTATCCGAACTGATCTTCTTTCATGATGAAGGCTTCCTATTGTTAAACATTAGGGAATAATTCTGACATGGAGGCAAAGAAGGTTGAAATATATTCCAATATGTATACTATAATCCTTAAAATTTTTTTGCTTTAACTACCTATGGATACTTGCATAGAAATTGCTCTTTATCTTTCTGCATAGTAATTATCACTATGCTTGAGAATACATCATTTCCTCACTCTTCTTTGAAGGAAGTTCTAAACCTCCATTCCCTACTCCCTTTGGTCTTTCTATTACTTCATTTTATTCCATGATTTTATCTCTGCTTTCACATAACACGTGCTAACTCACAAGGAACATGTTTATCTTTATATTGGAATTTTTCATCTTTAGGAAGTTTGTTTATTAGACATTGTGGATAAAGGGTTAACAACACTATTTCTCCTTCTGCATTGACAGATTTTACCTTTGATCAACTGTCTTCCTTTGTTCTCCCAGGGACTGATGAAGGAAATATGCTATCTATGTTTCTAGGCTGTATTACTTGTATTTAAAAAGATCTCTGATTTGTAAATTACATCTGGACTATGAAGAACTTTTAATGAGCTGTAAATAACCTGATGAGGATGCCACAGCTTAAGGGTTCCCTGACTGATACAACTCCAAGCATATCCCTTGCGGAATCCTGAAAGCTATACCTGTGTTGTTATTATAGGTGCTGGGTTAGGTGACATTTAAGCCTAGACCTGAAAGATGAGTAGGATTAACTAGGCAAAAGAAGTAGTTAGCGGGTTAGGGAGTGTTTTTAAAATTCACTTTTGGAGACCCCACCAGGTGAGAGAGAATATAAAACTTTTGAAGAAAGGAAAGACATTTTCTATAACTGGAGTACAGAGAGCAGAAGACAGAGATGCACAAGGGAGACTGGAAAAGTAGGCAGGGGCAGGTTGTGTTAAGGAGTTTGGATTATTGTAAAGGTGGCAAAAGTTACTGAAGGTATTAAAGCATCTCCCAACTTGGTTTGCTTGTGCATATATCATGATATTTGAAAAAAAATCAAGACTTAGGCAATATACCTCTTTTTTGGTGCATATTTTGATCATGCTTTATATTCACTCTGGACCCATGGATATTAATGAGAACATTTTTTTCCATAATAAGAAGCATTTAAAATTAGTATATCATGGATATTGCTTAAAGCAGATGTCTATCTGTCTATCTATCTACTATCTAGCTACTATCTATCTACCTAACTACTTATGCCACTGTGTATTGATAAGAATATAAATAGACTAAAACAGGTGGTATGTACAAGTTATTTAAATTGAGTTTCCCTACTGAAGCATATTAACTAATGCAGGGAGTAATTAGTATCATTTCTCCATGGATCTCTTGGTAACATGAGTTGGAGAAGTGAGTTCTGAATAGGAAGGAGGCAATAGAACTTGTTATATGGGTTAGAGATGCAGATAACAATTGTAGTTTTGCTACATTAGTTTTCTTTCAGTCTTTAAATTGTACTCTACAAAAGGAAATGGAAATGGACTATTTAGTCATTCATGTACAAAATCTACTTAGAATAAGACCCCAATGCTTATAAAACAGAGTGCTTTCTATATAATTGCCTGATATTGTGCTACCCATGAAGATTAAATAACTATTATTAATTACAATATCAGTGCTAGAGGAGTCAGAAATTATTATGAGAGATTTCTGTATTGCTTAGTTTATTCTTTAATTAGTGTATTCATTTTCTTAATAAATATTTGGTGCTTACACTGTGGCAGGGAGTTCTAGAGTGTGTGCTAGGGATAAAAGAATGAACAAAACATGATATGAATACACAATCAGAAAGAGACAAATGGCATGAAGGGAACATACCTGGTCCTTTGAGATTATATAATGAAATGACCTGCTCTAGACTAAGCCAAAACAGATTTTAGAACAACGGAAGCTATCATATGATTTTAAACTATGAGTGACTTCAAAAGATAACTCTTATATAGGGTTCAGAATAGAGTGGATGGAGTCAAATGAATGCCTTAAGATTTATTAGAACACTTCCATAGGTCTAGGAGAGAGATGCCAGTAGCATGGTTTAAGATGGTGTCAGTGGCGATGAAGAAAAGTGAATAAATTGGAAAGATATTTAGGAGTTAAAGTTAATAGGGTTTTAAGATAAATTGGGTATGGGAGATATCAAAGAAAGGGGCAACATGAATACTTCTTGGTTTCTGGTTTGTGTAATCAAATGGCTAGTGCTTATATATTAGAAAAGAACCAGGGGCAATGTCTGGAATGGGAAGGTGGAGGGGAGAGTAGTAACATTTTTTTTTTTTAATGGGAGAGACATGAGATATTTAAATGTCTATGGGAAAGATGTAGTTGAAGGGGGAGTGGCTGGATTTTTGAGCAGAGGAGAGAAAGTTTAAAATATAGTGGATAGATGAATTCATAAGAAAAGTAGTAAAATTGCTAGGTAGGAGATGTTTTGAGATTGATGATAATGAATTTCTAGTGGAATCAATCTGCCCTCTTGTATTACTTTCTTAAGCAGTTCTTAAACACAGCCCTGAAGAAAGCTGATAACTGAGTTAGAATTAGGGTTTTGATACAGGTTATAATGAAGAGACAGGCATGTTAAGGAATTCAGGATATATGGTGGTGTTGAAATTATAGGGCCACATAAAGAAGAAAATGGAGAATGGAGGGGTTAATAGATTGGGAAAAAGCAGATCTGTCTGTAGACTGGAGATTCAATAAGGTTGAATGTTGATGTAATTGGACGGTTTAGCTCAACATAGAAGAAGATATGGTCAGAAAACAAGATGGTTCAATTCAAGATTTCAGAGCCGGAAAACGTTTTAGATACGAGAAATTTCAGATTATGACCTCGGGAGTGGGCATCTAAGGAAAAGTGAAAAGATTGTTGGAGATGAATTGGTGGAGAGACTGCGAGGCCAGGTTTTCAGCAGGGTCATCCACATGGAAACTGAAGTTACGCAGGGTGAGGGCAAGCTTTAGGTGAGGTTGGATTTAAGAACTATTTAGGAGGTATATGAAGTAATAACTTGGAGTTCTTTGTTCTCATGGAATATTTACTGGCATAAATTCTTGCAAAGCAAAATAGTGACACGTTTCCCAATACAAAAGGTAAATAATATCTAACAATTGCATATTAAAATTTATTTTATATATTCATATCTTACCTATTTGGAAGAATGTCTTGTTAAAATGAGACTTCTGTATCACATACATATCTATGTTGCCCCCATTTTAAGTCAAACAAGTATGAAATACTGTGCACATAAATACATGTGCTTTCCTCACATTTGTATCAGTTAGCTTTTCTTCCCACATAACAAACTACTCCAAAACTTTATGGATAATAACAATCACCATTTATTAAACTCATTTTCCTGTGACCTGAGTGATTCTGCTGACTCTGGCTAGATTTGGCTTATCTCAACTAAGTTCACCCATACATCTGTGGTAGGCTGCTGAGATGGCTGGTGACTGACTGATCCCGGATGGCTCAGATGGATGTCATAGGGCTGCTCCTGTGGTCTCTCATCCTCCAAAAGCCTAGTTGCCATTCTTCATATGGCAACTTAGAATGGCCATGGGTTCTAAGACCATGACTGGAGGCTATGCTTCTTGAGGTCTAGGCTTGGAACTGGCACAGTGTCACTTACACCACATTCTGCTGGCCAATGTAAGTCATAAGGCCAGTCTAGACTCAAGTCAAGATGGGGAAATAGACCCTATCTTTTGATGGGAGAGGTTGCAAAGTCACATTGCCAAAGGGTATGGATGCAGGGAAGGAAATGACTTGAGCTATGTTTTTCCAAACAATCTACTACACATCCTGTGTGTGAGAATGCTAGATGTAGGTGAAAAACCAAGCAACTGGATGTTATAAGTCTGTACTCCTGCTCTCTCACCCCCACTTAAATGTCATGTGTCCTTGGACAAGAAAGTTCTTTGATCATTCCTCTTTTGTTTATAAAGCAAGGGGGGGAAGAAGGTAGGAAAGAATGCTAGCTGAGTTATTTGCCTACTATCCTTAGTGATAATCAAATGAGAGAACTGATTTGTATTTTAAATGGCTTTATCATTGTAAGCCATTATTTTTATGCTGATTACATCCCACATCTCTTTAATGTGGGAATCCACAAAAATATCCTGAAGAGTTAATAACACTGAGATATCTCCTGGATAGTTTTCTTTATGCTCCTGTGGCCTGAGGGGCTTTTCAAGTAAGGAAACCGGCTAGAAAGGAAGGCTGATGACTGAAAGTTCTCCATTAACCCTGCTGTGTTCTATTATGCATTTGATGTGTTTGATATTCTCTTCCAGCAGTGGAACCCCAGGGATTTGTGAGCTAAGAGCTCAGAGGTTGGGATAGAGGCAGAATGCCACTGGAGTGCAGAGGAAGGCACAGGAAGATTGGAAAGCATGGAGTGAAATTAAGCAGAAAATGAATGAGCAGACAAAACTGGTGGAAAGCACAGAATCCAGAGGTTGTTATAAAAAGGTGTTAGTACAGAAGGGAGTCATTTTATTTTGGCCTGTCAAAGTATCCAGTGTTACTATATGGGTTAAATTAAAATTCCCAACAAGGGATTAAATGTAATTTGAGGGGACTTCCCTGGCAGCCCAGTGGTTAAGACTTCACCTTCCAATGCATGGGGTGTGGGTTCGACCCCTGGTTGGGGAGCTAAGATCCCACATGTCTCGTGGCCATAAAACCAAAACATAAAACAGAAGTAATATTGTAACAAGTTTAATAAAGAGTTTAAAAAATGGTCCACATCAAGGGCTTCCCTGGTGGCGCAGTGGTTGAGAGTCCGCCTGCCGATGCAGGGGACACGGGTTCGTGCCCCGGTCTGGGAAGATCCCACATGCCGCGGAGCGGCTGGGCCCGTGAGCCATGGCCGCTGAGCCTGCGCGTCCGGAGCCTGTGCTCTGCAACGGGAGAGGCCACAACAGTGAGAGGCCCGCGTACCGCAAAAAAAAAAAAAAAAAAAAAAAAAAATGGTCCACATCAAAAAAAAAAATCTAAAAAAAATTATGTATATAAAAAAAGTATAATTTGAGGACCAATCTAAATGTTATGAGGGTGAGTTATAAAATAAGTAAAATCTCTTATTTTAGATAGAGTTGAATATGACACCTCTTCCCCCTCCCCAAATCACATGATGCAGAAGAAATCATTAATCTCAATTATGTACCATGGTGAAATGTTAACCTTAACAACACAACAGTGACTAATGGATTTTCCTTAACATTGTTTTGATATTTAAATAAAACATTCTTTAAAAATTACATCAATATTACATGTAGAGCTCAAGGAAGCCACTTTGACTTCTAATGATGTCTAATCCCTAAGAGTAGTTCCATTTGTATTTAAACTTTTATAAATGGAATCATGCAATATATTCTCTTTTGTGTCTAGTCTCTTTTGTTCAGTATGATACTTTTTAGATTCATTCTTGTTATTGCATATAGTTCTAGTCTGTTCATGTTTATTTCTAGATAGTAATGCATTGAGTGAAGGTGCAGTGATTTATCTATCCATTCTACTGGAGATGGACATTTGGATTGTTTCAAGTTTTAAGTATTTCATCAAATTTTAGAACAAAGTCATTAGCTTTGAGTTTTGATTATAGTAATTGCATTAAATTCTTTTGGATACAAAACAGTGGAGAAAGAGATAGCTAAAAAAAACTTTCCAAATAAAGCAAACACTTCTGTATTACTCATTTTGAGTAACAGTTTCTGGTTTGATAAGTAGATGAAAGGGGCACTGTGGACAAATTAAAAGGTGAAACTTTGGGGTTATGTTTGAGAGCAAAAAGGAGTTTGGTTTGACTGGAGCACTATTGCTTGGCAAAGTTGGAAATGACCTGGCAGTGTGGACAGAAATGGGGTTGTGGACCTTGAAGGCCTGTAGAAATTGTGTTTAATGTCTATAATGAGCCCCTGGAGGATATGCTCGATACTGTCTTTTAAGAAGATTAATATTGCAGTGATTATTGGGATAAGGACAGCAGTTGGCTATTGTGGGAAATGCATGAAGAATCTGAAGGACTAGGTCCATTCCTTGCTAGCTGTGTGACTTTAGACAAGTCGTGTAACCTGTCTGAGCTTCAGTGTCCACCTATGTACAGTGGAGATAGGAGTCCTGGTATTGTGAGAATGAAATGAGTTGGTCCATGTTAGAGAATTGCAGACTCTCTAGGGTTCTGGGGCCTCCACAGACCCCTAAGTGGGCCACTGCTGGGCCTGGGTGGGAATAAATGGGAGGCAAGGTGTTTAATCTCCTTTATTCAGTCTTATAGAGACTGCCTGTATTTAAGCCAATACTGCTGGTACAAATGTGATTTGTTTATATCTAGAGCACATTATGCTCTAGATATAGCGAGGTTCAGAATGAGGTCAGATAGTGAAGTGCAAGGAGTGTGGACAACACTGCCTATATTTGATTCTTGGCCCCTCCTCTTACCAGCTGCAGGAACTTAGTCAAATTATTTAATGTTTCTAGGCTATGTTTTAATAATGATACCTATCACATAAGATTATTAACTATGCCCCCTCCCTGCCCCACCACACACTCAATTCACCCCACCCACATTTACTTGTGTCGTAAAGAGATTTTCATACATTTATTGAACGTATTGACTGCTTAACCTATTACCATATGCCATACTTTGTAATTGACACTAGGTATATTCTTCAAGGGGTTTAGAGTTTCCTGGGATACCATACATGCAAACAGAGACTTCTAATAAAGTGCTATTATGATGATTGTTGTAATAGAGATGGACAAAGAGGACATGATAATACAAAATAAGGACACCTAACTCTCACAGTGGGTATAACAATGAAGATGGTGAGGGAGGAAAGAAGATGTCAGGGAAATGGACATGGAGGAGAGAGTCTCTGCCATAAACTATAAGACCCCGGCCACCAAGAGAGTGGGAGGGAAGAGTGCTTTAAGTACAGGGGACAAATTGTTAATGTGGCATGAAACATCATGGGCACTCTGGGAACTACACATAGTTGAGCATGGCAGGAGTCTAGACAGCAGGAGGAGGACTTGCTGGGAGAGATGCTGACCAGACAGGCAGATGCTAGGTCCTGAAGGGCTTTGCATGTCGTAGTAGGGAGTGAATACTTGATTCTATAAGTAATGAGCTAACACTAGAGTTTTTAGACCAGAGAGGGACATGATTAGATATATATGATGTAAAACGATAGCAGGCTGGTAGCCTATACAGTGTGATCACATAATTAAAGGGAGTGAGAACACAGGTCGTATGGCTGATGGAGAGGCTATTCCTGTCACACAGTGAGAAAAAACGTGAAGCCATGACCAAGGCATGGCCTTGAGAATAAGAAAGAAGGGATATTTTTGAGAGATTTATTCAGGTATATTTTGAGCACTTTGAATGCTGAGATCCTCAGGACTTGATAACCGGTTGGATGTGACAGGAAAGGGGGTGTTCAGCCCCAGGTCTGAGAGACTGGCTTCATAATGATGTTGTTCACAAGAGTAGGGGCATATTACCTTTTGAACACCTATGAAATATCTAAATGGAAATGTACAGCAGGTATTTGGCTTCTGTATCAGGAACTCATAGAAGTCAGTTGAAACATAGGCATGCAGTAAATCAACCAGGAGAGGCTGAGGGTAATCGTAATGAGAATCCTAACACATAAAAGAAGCATGGATAACGTTAGCCCCAGAAAATGATTTTGAAAGAGATGTCAGCTGGAGAGTTGGCTAAGATCTAGGAGAAAGTGGTGACATAGAACCCATGACAGAGTTTACAGTACTTACCAAACATTTTGTAACATTTAAATAATATTGGACATGGCTATAGAAAATGGTGCTTTTTGATTAAGTGGAGTCCAGAGTAGGTACCCCTCAGGGTGGATCACCTCCTCTTGGAGAGATCTGCCTAGATCAGAGGTCAGGGAAGTATGTCCTCCTGTTATTTGGGCCTAATTCGAGTGGGTCCTGATTCTTTACATTCTAGTTGAGGGTTGGGACTAGTTTTTAGTTTAAATGGGGTTAAAGGTTTCCTCTCTGTTTTTTCTTCTTTTGTTTTTAGCTGTGTTTCGAAAAAAGAATTCCAGTAGAAATAATTTTCTCTGTAGTATTGTATTGGCCAAAAAGTTCATTCGGGTTTTTGTAAGATCTTATAGAAAATTCCGAATGAACTTTTTGGCCAACCCAGTATTTAAATAGAAGTAACACAGTTCCTTTAAAAATTGGAGCTAAGTGGAGGACAACATCTACAATAACACTGTTTTTATTTTTTAATTTAACCCTTTGCGTTTTTCATGCATTTTGACTATGGGTTTCTTTAGAGCAGAAGCAAGGCATATTTGTCTTAATGTCCCCAGGGCACAACTCAGAGCCTGCCATATAGAAATGCTCAATAAAAACTTATTTTTGTCTTTCTTGTTCATGATTATGTAGTTCCTTTTTTGAGAGCTTCCAAGCTCTCCTGAATCTTCTTACCTTTCAACATCTCATTTCATTGAATTATGCCAATTCATCTTCTGAATTTTATTAATGCTACTCTTACTGTCTAAAGTTCAATATCCCTGCCTAAGAGCCAGGCCTAAGGTTATCAAGGTTGAGACAGAAAACTGTCCGGATGCTCCTGTTCCTTTTTTGCTTCCATAAGGACTCCTGTTTTTACTTCTCTTTGTTTTTCTCTCTCTCTATTTCAAATTTTTATTTTGCAAAATTTCAAATATATACTATCATATAGAGTATAACCAAATGCATTCCCAGCCTTTTTTCACTGTAACTTTACGATGCCATAATTAGAGTCTCATTAATGTTACATCTATTCTACTATACCAACCAGTTCCTCCGTGTTGATCAGACTTAAGTTCAGTGTAGGTTATGTTAGATGCCTTGTCTCCTCCCTGGGATATAGAATTAGCAGTAAGGAAGTCATGGACTCTGTGAGACTTGGAGGTGATGACCAGATGAGAGGGTTCTGGGTCACTGCTTTGTCTTTCCCTCATGCACCAGGGATGGCTTTACCCTCTCTACCTGGGTGGCTTATCACATGCTTCCTCAAAAAGTAACTTTGAGAACTTCACTGATTGAATAAAGTCTATGCTATTTTTCCATTTGGATAATGCTATATTTGATGTTTTAAGCTTCTTAACAAAATATGAATTTTCTTGCTGCCATTTCCTTATTCTTTTCAATGCCTATTGCCAGAAGATGATAGAGTTTTGTAGGTATGTTCCCATTCTAGGTTCAACTCTTCACTTTTTCACAGCTCTGCAAATTTAGTGCTTATCATAACTGTGGCAAGAGGTGGTGGAAATAATGGCTTTTGCTCATTCTAATATACACAGAAGTATTTCCTGTTTGCTTGACAGTAAAACTAGGATTCCTTTTTCAGAAGTTTTGCTGTTCATAGCATTTATAAAGAAATAAAATTAAATCTTTTAGAGTACAGGAAAAGTTTTGTAGGAAGAAGAAATAAAAGGTCTAAATTCATCACCCTATTTCTATACTCTGAGTATATTGCATTTGAGCTATTTTCTCCTTTGGTTTTTCTCTGTGCTATTTATACTCCACTTATGAAAATAAACTCCGTCTTCCTTACCTAATGAAAAGTTTTTTTATCTAATAATCTACAAATATCTTATTTCCTGGTGGGAAGGAATCTGCATTTAAAAAGTTTCTTTATCACTTCAGCTTTTTGTTGTTGTTGACTTGAAGTCGGAGCTGTAGTATGTGTATGTTCTTAGTATATAAATGGTGATTGAGTTCATTAAGGTGAACCACTGTATTGTTTTCCTTAGCCTTTTCTTTTCTGAAAGTATTGTGCCATTTCTTTTTTTTTAATTCAGGGAATCAGCAGTCTCTTCAGTTCTTTAAAAGTGGTGCGTCTCCTGCGACTGGGCCGTGTTGCCAGGAAATTGGACCATTACCTAGAGTATGGAGCAGCGGTCCTTGTGCTCCTGGTGTGTGTGTTTGGACTAGTTGCTCACTGGCTGGCCTGCATATGGTACAGCATTGGGGACTATGAGGTCATCGATGAAGTCACAAACACCATCCAGATAGACAGTTGGCTCTACCAGCTGGCCTTGAGCATTGGGACTCCGTATCGATACAATACCAGTGCAGGGATATGGGAAGGAGGACCCAGCAAGGATTCACTGTATGTGTCCTCTCTCTACTTTACCATGACAAGCCTTACAACCATAGGATTTGGAAACATAGCTCCTACCACAGATGTGGAAAAGATGTTTTCCGTGGCCATGATGATGGTTGGCTGTAAGTATCTTTTATTTTCTTTTTTTAAAAAAATTATTGTTGTTGATAGTTCTCCAGGCTCCACTCTCTGACAGTAGTAAATGAAACTGCTTTGTCTTCAGAAAAATATTTAATTCATATCATTTACATTGGTTTAATTTTTATTCAGCCTTAGAAAATAAAAAGGCAAAATAATATATTTTACTTTTTAGAATGTTTTAGCACATGAAAAGCAGTATGAATGGACTGATACAAAAATTAGAATGGGAACTCTTTGATTTAATTCTGTTCATAGCATTGTACCTGGCAGAGCTATTTCCAAAAGGAGACCAATATCTAGAAAGGCAGCATCTGGCATATTCCATAGGTTTTGTGAGCAATGCATAAAATTCTGAAAAAGTAGACAGGATCTGATGTGAGATACCCTGTTCAGAAAATGTTTTATTTAATAATTAGTTTTATGTAGGCTTTTACAATTAAGACTAGGCAAAGAGTTTATAAGTCTAGTCTCCATTACAAAATTCTAGCTGGAATATATTCCGGTCTGAGAGAATGAAAGTATTAGTAAATGTAAGCTTATTCAGCAATGACAAAAGTGTCTAGGATGTAGCATACAGACCTGAGTACTAAATGTCTTGATGATGATCTTGGGAGTAGAATTCTCTCTACAGGAGTGAAGGACCACGTATTCTATCCTCAGACTGAGGCTGGATGATACAGAAGATCAGAATTAAGGAAATACATACAAAAGAAAATGTTGAAAAAGGAGATTTTTGAGGGGGACTTCATCACCATACACACCCTCACGTTGACTTTGATGATTTATCCAAGCCTAGTTCTGAGACCTAGAGTAACCTTAGGACTGGAGGTTTTTTTTTTTTTTTTTTTTTCCCCGGTATTTGGGCCTCTCACTGTTGTGGCCTCTCCTGTTGCGGAGCACAGGCTCCGGGCGTGCAGGCTTAGTGGCCATGGCTCACGGGCCCAGCCGCTCCTCAGCACGTGGGACCCTCCTGGACCGGGTGTCCCCCGCATCTGCAGGCAGACTCCCAACCACTGCGCCACCAGGGAACCCCCACACGGGATCTTTTGTTGCGGCACGCGGGCTTTTCTAGTTGTGGTGTGCAGGCTTCTCTCTAGTTGTGGCGCATGGGCTCCAGAGCGTGCGGGCTCGGTAGTTGCAGTGCGTGGGCTTAGTTGCCCCGTGGCATGTGGGATCTTAGTTGTCCAGCGGCATGTGGCGTCTTAGTTTCCCGACCAGGGATCAAACCTGTGTCCTGCATTGAAGCCAGATTCTTAACCACTGGATCACCAGGGAAGTCCCAGGACTGGAGTTATGATTAGTGTTATTAGCACCTTTTAAGCCTCTGGGTCATGGTAATTGGTTTTTGGTCTAAGCCATCCTTTTTGAGATTCCACCTTATAGAATTTTATATTATGACACTAATGGGAAAAATGTTAGAGTCCAGGAATGTCGGCTGACTCGTGAAAGGTCAGTATCTTGGGTCTAAACAAGGTACTTTTCAGAGTTCATGTCTGCAAGCTGTTGGTCACCAATGTTAACAGTTGTTTAGCCTTCTGTACTCCTTTGTACAGGTACAGAAACAAGAACACACAGGTTCTCTTCACTGCTTAAAAGTAACAGAGGGAGAGTGAGAATTCCAAGTGCTGTTTCCTCCAGAGGCTTTTAGGAGGAAAATGTTCTTACAAAGAGATCTTGATGATCTCTTAATTAAACTACTGCCTACACACTGAAAGTGATAAGATGTATTGGCAAAAATGGTGCTTTACAAATTCAGAAGACAACGTTTTGTCAGATATAGTATTTTTTACTGTACTGCTTTTAATATTTATATAATGTATTTTGCCTTATACTTGAGCATAGTTAGATTAAAAAATTTATTTTGAATTATAGATTCACTGGAAGTTGCAAAGACAGTATAGTGAGGGCCTTTGTGCCCTTCCCTTAGTTTCCTCCAATAGTTATATCTTATATGACTCTAGTACAAGATCAACATTGGCATTGGTACCATGTGTGTATATAGTTCTGTGTTGTCTTATGACATGTGTAGATTTCTGTAACCACCACTGAAATCAAGACACAGAATTGATCCATTACCACAGAGATCTCCCTCATGTCACACTCATGGGCCTCCCTAACCCTGGCAACTACTGATCTGTTCTTTATCTATATAACTTTGTAATTTTGAAAATGCTATATAAATGGGATCATGCAAAATGTGATTTTTTGAAATTGGCCTTTTCCACTCAGCATAAGTCCCTTGAGATCCATCTGAGTTGTTGAGTGTATTAATAGTTTATTCCTTCTTATTCCTGAGTAGTATTCCATGGTTTGGATATACTGCTGTTTAATCATTCATCTATTGAAGGATATTTTGATTCTTTCTAATTTTTGGCTATTACTATAAAACTTCCATGCACGTTTGTGTAGTTTTTTGGTTGGACATAAGTTTTTAGTTCTCTGGGATAAATACCCAGAAAAGAGATTTCTGGGACATATAGTGTCTATTTTTAAAGAAATTGTCAAACTATTTTGCAGAGTAGACATACTAGTGTAGTTTGATTTTTCAACAAGAGAATAACAGAAAAATAAAATCTATGTAGAATTGAAGGACACCATTATTTACTTTGTTTCTCGGGCCCCAAAACTTGGGAATCATCCTAGTTTCCTGTTTTTCTCATGTATTACATCTATTCATAACAAGTTTATTGGCTTTACCTTCAAAATACTCCATTCAAACCACTTCTTCAGAAATTCTTCTCAGTGCCACCCTCCTATAAAAAAACACCACAATGCCAATCACTCTTATCCTCTTCCCTTTAATCTTTTTCTTCATTGTATCTACCAAGACCTGAAACCATGTTCACTCTGTTTCTCTTTTCTTCAGAATGTAAGCTCCATGACACTAGGGCCTTTGTCTACCTTTTTTGCCTCTATATACTCAACTTCTAAATAATTTTAATGCCATGCTCAGTCTAAATTTGCTGTATGAATGAATGAAGTTGAATATGTCCCTGATGATTATAATAAGAATCTCCTGTCATTGAATGCACCCCAGTTAGGTCTCTGATGAATATACATGCCAGAAAAATGCACACTCTGAATTTTAGCCATGAGTCCTTTGTGAAAGCCCTGGTGAGCTCACCTGTATTGTCTGCCTGTGGTAGTGTAGCAGCTCCTTCAGCTGGATTGCCCCAATCTTGTCTTTCACGAGGCCTGATAATAAGTTCTGAGAGGCTAGTCATTAGAAGCACCAGCAACCCTTTCTCCCACCATTTTTTTTTTTTTTTTTTTTTTTTTTTCCATCTACGTTCTGGATTTACCTACATTGGAAATTTTCACATAGATTCAGTTGAGTTTTCAAAACTTCCTTTAGTTCAGAGTTGTTCCCATTCTTCTCTACTTCATGTATGGCTAATTATATTGCTATATCAAAATTTCTTTCTCCTCTCTTCGTCAGTTCCTGTCTTAATGTCAAGAGGAAGTTCTGGTCATAAAGTGGATCCTTTTCTTCCTGAGTTTCTGCTGTCTCCTTTCAACACCTGAATAAACCAATATCTGACATCTTTTACCTGTCGAATTTGGTTTTCTTTTTATGCCTCTGAACAAAGCCAGCTTCTATAGCCAGAGTGTTCCAAGGAGATGCCTTTTAATTTCCTTCTTAGTTCTTGGGTCCTTAGTAATTTCATGGAATATTTCCTTTGCAACAACCCAAGAAGCTGATAGAAAACTGTTAAGACCCATGAAGTGTTACAGTAACTTCCCACAATTCCAAAACTTATTAGACACACATGCACAAAATATCAACCAAATGTGGCTATTTCAGCTGTTTGTGATCTTAGTATAATTTTTTTCCTGAGATAGTGTTGCCAAAATCTTGGCTCCCTGTACACCGATGCCAAAATGAGATACAGAGACAGAGTTTTGGAGGAGAAAGAAAGGGTGGCTTTATTCTTTGCCAGACAAAGAGGGGAACACAGCAGGGTAGCACCTCAAGAACTGTGCCCCACTCCCTGGGGAATAGGGAGAGGTCTTATAGTCAGGGCTCATGGTCAGGGGTATGTGATAAGGATCAAGGTGGTAACAGTCCTGCATTCTTCTTTCTTCTGCAGTTTCAAAAGGGTGGGGTTGCTGACAAGATTAGGGGGTGTGCAGGGTCTCAGGTGGTCACTCTTCTAATCTTGATGAGCTTCTCTGGTCCCTTTAATCTTGCCTCAGGTGGTTTCCTGGCTGCTCCTCCCTTGATTTGCAACTGTTCAAATCTGCCCTTTGGAACTCAGGGAAGGTCATGGAGGCTGGAGTCTTGCCTATAAGAAACAGGGGACAAAAAGGCCTCTGTGCCTGGGAGCCCCATAGGGCCCTGCTCCGTTTCAGTAGCACCAGGGAAAACAAAGGAAAACAAACCACCAGTGTTCTCAGGGTGTGTGTGTGTGTGTGTGTGTGTGTGTGTGTGTGTGTGTGTGTGTGTGTGTGTGTGTGTGATGGAAAAGGGGAGTAAGGGAAGAGGGAGATAGAAAACCGGTTTATGCTTTCAGCTGTGCAGTCAATCTGTGCCGGCTGTTTGAGAAGCATCACTTGTAACCTTATAACTCAATACATGAGAAAGATGTTTTGTCAAAAAGTTGTTGGAGATACCAAGTGCCTATTTTCTGTTGAGAAAGTAATCACGGCTTGTAAATGATAGCTTCATTTTTTCTGGAGAAAGTCATCTGAAATTTTTGTGCCTTCCAGCAAAATTTAAAAATTTCAGTGGCAGCAATTCCAGTTCCTAGAGATTTTCTGAGCCCTCGTCTTTCTTTAATGGCCTTTCCTCTGAGACTCCTTGGTTCTTTCTGTTACTGAGTCCAAGCTCCCTCTGTTCACCACGAGACAGGCCAATAAATCGGTAAACGAGGTGTTGAGGCAAGGAAAGCTGGCAGACGGAGAAGATGGCGGACTAGTGTAGCCAAGAAACCATCTTATGGGGTCTGGATGCCATGTTTCTTTTATAGAACAGAGAGGGGAAGAGTTGAGGAAGAAAAGTAAAAAGGCCATTTGTCTTGCAAAATCTTCTTGCTTGGCCTGCATCAGGGAGGGGATGTGTTAATTTCTTCTTTTCTGCAGCCATTCACAGGTGGGCAGGGTCAGAATGTCTCTGTGTGAGCTGAACAAAGGCCTTTTAGTTTGTCAGGCAGAGGGTCAGGGTTCCCTGTTGGCAGGCCATTATGTATCCTTACAGCTGTAGGTAGTGATTATGATAAGAAAAGCAATGAAAAGCAAAGGTAAAAGTTAAAGAAACAGAACCAACGTGGAGTCAGAATTGGCTCTCCCCTGTTAAATTTCCCCCTGATGCTAAATTGCATGTAGACTGTGTCCTAGACCAAAGGTCTCCTTGTTGACATCAGACAAATCTTCAAACAAAGTTTATGAGCAAGGCTTCCCTTCAATCCCAGTCACCTTATGTTTCCCCTTGATCCCTTCTATGTCAGCAGGATCCCAGAGTATTTCTCTTACCTGCTGTCTAGGGATTTCTTAGGTTTATAGGCTTTGTTCCTACATTCCCTCAAGGTAGAGAACCCTCCTGCTCAGATTCCAGATCTGGAAGGGTTGTTTCTTACGTAGGCCTACCACCGTGTGTTTTTTACCTCAAATTTGTCTTTTCTTAGTTTTGGCGTGCTCTATGCCTTGAGTGCACTCCTTGGTTCTGGTAGCAGCCATTACTACCCCAGGACAGTCAGTTCTGAGTGAACCTGACTACTCTGCTGATATTCACGAAATTCACTACTAAAGGGCTTTTGTGAAAAAGAGCATTTTCGAAGTTTAGTTCTGCAGCAGTTGTGGAGAATAGCATACCTTATTTTTTAGATCAAGATGTGGGTAATCTCTGCTAATTTGCTCAGTAAATACTTAGTGATGCCTTCCTGAAATATTTTCAAATCCATTTCATTTATATAATCTTATTATTGAGCTCCTAGTAACTTTCTTTTTTTCCCCCAAAGATTAGCAGACTGACTGATTTTGCTTCTATTTAGAAAGCACCTTCATACACTGATGATTTGTTTTGATGGCTATAAAACAAAGGAATATGAATTGGAATATTCTGATATGATTATCCTTTTAGTCTAATGTATTTTTAGGAATCCTCTTTTAAAGAGGATTTATCAAGAAAGCAATTGCTTAACTCCTTCTTCATTACTAGTCACATAAAATATTTTAGTTTAATCCAACAATTATAAAAAACTTTACATTTGCATCTTTCACTACAATTTTATAAAAAAGAAACAAAATAAAAATGTGAATAACTTTTTGCCATAAATCATGTCCAACCATAAATTAGTTTGCTTTTGTTTGCTTTGTTTTGTTTTAGTATACTATAAAATATTAAATACATTAGTAAACATGTAGGCAGTATGTTTCAGAGGACTATAAGTATTTGGGTATTTATTTTATTTAAAAACATTTTTCACTCTTTC
>NW_006787454.1:1427221-1444682 GCF_000442215.2 Lipotes vexillifer
TTTCACTCTTTCCATTGTTGTCTGCTTAGTTGCTAAATTGAGGCAGCCTACCTCACATGGTATATGACATTCAGAATCTGTCCTGGTAGGATGCCATGCAAACTAAGTCCTTAAAAGTAAAGCAAAGCAAAATGAAAAACTACAAATATGAAAATATGAAAATTGCTGTGGTTTAATTGGTAGAGAGGAAACCCAGGGATAATAATGCTAATCTGCAATTTTTAAATAGGATGTAATCCATGGTAGCTCAAACAGCCTAAGGACTTTCTGTAATTCACTGGCAAATGGTTTAGCACATTTAGAAGAATAGCAGGGGAGTGGGATGTGTATGACAGGAAATTTGAATCTCCACGTGGGTGGTTAAGAGCCACCAGGGAGCACTTAGTTACACACTGGTCACTCAGCATCACGCATCGGAGATTGATGCCACACATCATATTCTCCAGTTCATGGGCTCAGTTAGCACTCTCTGTGGGGTTCAGATAAAAGCCAAACTGAGATTATGGGCATTGCCCTCACCCCCTCCATAGGAAATGGAAATAAATACAAGATGGTGAGACTCAGAGATTGGGAGAATACAGAATAAGGTGGAGCAAAGGGCTGTGTGACCTTGGATGGTTTTTGGATCTCTTTGGGTTTTAATTTTTTCAAGTGTGAAATGCAGATTTGAGATAAATGAGATAAATTTTTTCAAGTGTGAAATGCAGTGTTTTAAGGTTCCTTTCAGTACTAACATTCTGTATATCTAAGATTCAGTTAGCGCAGTTATGCCACTGTCCTTAGAATTGGACTGGTTATTGGAGATGAGGTTAATATGGAAAAGGAAGGGGTGTCACTTAAAAGTTTTAGGGCTTTTCATATACAGTGCGTATCTTGTTTTACGGAGAATAAGATGTGTCTTATATGGAATACATTTAATAAAGAGTTTAGAGGGAAGAACTTCAGGGAATATTATGGAGAAAAAATTATACTTTTGGAAAGAGCAGTGTTTTTCCATATAGAAGCTAGGAAGACTGAAAGGCGTTTGCCTCAGGGCATAGGAATAGACCCCAGGGAGAGTGCCCAGTGGGGACTCTGAAGGATATTTGGCCTGGATGGATATCTAGGCAGGTTAAAAGTGAGTTGTTACACTTTTCCAAAATTAAGAAAAAGTTTCTTTACAAATCTTAACATGAAACTTTAGGTGACACAGATATAATATTAAGTTATATGTTAAAATTTTTCTTGCCCTCACTATTGTGGTGTAGGTAGGAAATGGAGTGTGAACATACTGATTTTTAATTCTGGTTTTAGTCTTAACCAGATGGAGAGAGCTTTAAGCTTAATGTTTATTTTAGAAACTGGGTCAATTCTTTGTATCTGCTTTACCCCTGCTTGTAAAAAAGACTTCTTCTTTTTCTCTTCTCTTTTCTTTAATGAGCTGAGTATCCTATGAAGAAAAATATTTCGTGGAGCCCAAAGTTCAGGGTTATAGGCACCTTTTTTTTATGGTTTAGTAGTTTCAGATGTACAGTCCAGTAGTTTGAAAAAGACTGTGAAGTGGACTTTGCTCCCTGTTTCTTATTCAAAATAGAACTTGTATCTTTCGCAGGAATGTTCTTTTATACTCACATTTCTTTTTATGCCTAGTCACATTTTCACAAAACCTCTCAGATTCTACAAAGTTTGAGTTTTCCCAGAAAACAACAGGAAATTTTCTCATTCACCTATTAAGTAGCCCACCTCTATGCAAGGATTTGGTCTCTGGAACTACCTTGTGTCCCTGTATTACTCAAAATTATTGAATTCATTCGGCATTATGCCAGGTGTTCTGGTAGTTATTGGTATTAGGGAGACAGCCTGGATACTTCCTAGCCTTCAATAAATTAGCGGTATGGTGAGTGTCAGACAAAAAAATATCACTGAATCCTCTCTCTCTCTCCTTCTCTTATTCTTTTCAACCCCATCTCCATTCCCATCTCAGTCCCCATTGCTGTCCTGGACCCTATCTCTCCATCTCCATCTCCCTCTCCATCTCCATCTCTATCTTCATCTCATCTCTGTTTGTACTCTGAACTAAGAGCTAAGACTTTGAACAGGTGAATAGGAACTTGGGTTGAAGAGTAAGACTGGTAAGAACAGAGTCTCTGCTTGTCCTGTTTATTTGTATTTTTAGCACAAAGTATTGTGCCTAGATAGTAGTTGTGCTAATTAAACATATGTTGAATAAACAAATGAATAAACAAGTTCACCTGCCTCAGCCTGAGGAATCCAGGAAGGTTTCTAGGAGAAAGTGACTCTTGAGCTCAGAATACAAAAACAAGTCGGTGAATGAGGCAGGATTTAGGTACTTTCCAGGTAAAGAGAACCCATGTGAAAAAACATAGGAATGAACTGGGTTGGCCTTTTCTGCTGCACTCCGTGTATTTCACTTTGAAGAGAAAGTAGATGTGGATGGGGAGGAAGAAAGGAACCAAGGTGCTAAAAGGCTTTGTATAGCTTGAGAAGCAGTTTGTCTTTTATCCTAAAGGTTATGAGCTAAAGAAGAAGCATTTTATTCTTCAGTGCAGAAGATAGATTGGAGGAGATACAGGCTGTGGGCAGAGAAGCAAGTTGGGAGCTGTGGCAGTAATCTAGGAAGACATAAATGAGGTGGCAGGGATAGGGAGGATGATGGTATGGCTTAGAATCGGTAAACTTTTTTTTTTTTTTTTTTTCTGTAAAGGGACAGATTGTAACTGTCTTAGGTTTCAAGGGCCATAATGTCTCTGCTGCAACTACTCATTGTGCTGCTGTGGTGCTAAAGCAGCCATAGACAGTACACAAACCAATGAGCAGAGCTGTGTTCCAGTAAAGCTTTAAGCAGGTGGCATTTGGCACGTGACCCATCGTTTCCCATGGTCTAGCACAGGCAGTATCGGCTGTGAAAAGACCATGGACTTTGGAGTCAGACAAATCTAGGTTCGATCTTTTTTTTTTATCACTTATTAAGAATTTACATCAATTATCTAAACCCTCATCTGTAAAAGAGAGATAATAGTCCCTACATTACAGAGTTATTTGAAATACTCAGTAAGAGCTTGTATGTCAAGTTGCTGAAACATTGTTTTAAGTTGTTATGGTGATCAAAGGAATGAGTGAGATATGGTAGAAGGAAGAGTTCAAAAGGTCTTGTAGATTTCTGTCTGAGTGAAAGACAAAGCTCTTTTCTAAGATGAGAAAGAAGGGGCAGGTATTACTGGGGCAAGAGTGCAGTTCTTTTTTGGACATGTTGAGTGTGAGGGGTCTGTTTTCAGGTCATTTGTTAGAGATGTCCATGAGGTTAGAAGTGATAGAAGTAAGAAGTGTGGCTTTTGGGTTCCAGAGACATGAGGCACTGAGAAATCTCTTTAGGAGTCACAGTGTAGAAAAAGGAATTGATGTCAAGAGCTTGCAAGATAGAGTCAGAATGAAGCTGGCCAAGGGTGGACCCTGGAGGAAGGAGAGCCAGAGAGGTTAGGAAGAGAACCCAGAGGGGTAAAAAGGAAGCATGGATCCAGAAGAAAGGTTTGTTGCTAACAAAGAATGAGAGAGAACTTCAAGAAGTAAGGGGGAACAGCAAGACAATGGATATTGAATCAGGGGCGATCTGGCTGGAATTAGGAGGCCATGTGACCTTCCATGAGTAGTTTCATTGGATAGTTGAAGGGAGAGAGCCACAGGGGCGTTTGTCTTTATGAGCTCTAAGTCTTTTTTTTTTTTTTCTATGTGAAGGAAAATAATTTTAATCAGTAGCCATTAACCTAGTGTAGGTAGACTATGTACAGTATTTTTTTCACTACCAGTGTTGCTTTTATCTGAATCAACTTTCAAGTTCAATAAAATATATTTAAATTAGATTATTAGGTATATTATATATGCATGGAGTTTCCTTTCATGTTACAAAATAGAAAACAAAAAACTGACTTTGAGAGAAGTTTTTATGAAATCCCACTTTCTAAGAACAGGCATTCTAGTCAGGGGAGAATTTTAGTTACTGATGGCTACAAGATGATTTGGGACCTTAGAATAAATTTAGTTTTGATTTCTGTGAATGTATATTGCCTGGGACAGGTTGTTACCTTGTAGGAGAAGTGGTGCTCTGCCGTAGAGAGCACTGGGGACTTGCATGATCCTTACATAAGTAGTATCAAGGATCAGTGGACACATGATTTAAATTTTGCTGGAGATAAAATAGTTAGATTTTTTCCCACAGGTTGAAGGACTAACAAGTCCATAGATGAATATATTTAGAACATGTTAAGATAAATATCATTCCCAAAGACCTTTATGCATGGATTTAAGAACTACTTTGGAATGCTCCAAGAGGGGATTTTCTTTGGGGCAGTTTCTAAGCCAACTAGTTCCCAAGTGACTGCCTCTTACCTACTTATTTAATTTTTACAAAAATTGTGGTGACTGAGGTAGGCCTCCCTTGGAGTTCAGGTGCCAGGCACACGGTCTTGGGTTTGAGCTGTGTGTGTAGGAAAGAAGATTTCCATGGGATGAGAACTATATCCAGGTTGACTCTCTGGAAATATTGGAGGCTTTAAAAAATTCTCTCTGGAGATAGCTCTGGAACTATCCTTTTAGATCCTATCTTCTTTAAAGTCAAATTTATGTTGAACAACCCCCAAAAGGCTTAATATGTGAAAGTCTAATTTGGGAGACTTACAGATTTAAAATGAATCTGTAAGGGAAGGAAACTTAAATTCATGCCTCTGGTTAGACTTTAGCAAAGCAGACAGGTCTAGTGTTGACTCTTTTAATGAGCCTTATGGGGTGGAAGCCAAGACATTGGAAACTTTTCTTATACTGAGCTGCGTCTGTGTTTGCCTGTCAGATTCCT
Organism: Lipotes vexillifer; assembly: GCF_000442215.2. Lineage (NCBI taxonomy): Eukaryota > Metazoa > Chordata > Mammalia > Artiodactyla > Lipotidae > Lipotes > Lipotes vexillifer. The sequence goes on from NW_006787454.1 coordinate 1,432,068, forward strand.
TAGAAAAGGCCTCAAAGGACCTTCATAGTAGGTGTGTTCCCCCAACTCCTTCCCTTAGGAGGGCCAGTCTTGAGAATAACATCACTTCCCTTCACCTCTCCCCACCATTACTCACACTGACTCTCTAGATTCCATCATCCCTAAACAATTCCCAATCTGGATCTACCTGCCTCTTTTGCTCCTGTTCCAGGATTGCTGAGCACAAGCTGGAATAAACCACACAGCCCTGTGAATAGGTGCCACTAAAATGCATGGTTCACAACCTTAGGGATCTTTACTTATTTTAGGTCATCTCCTGCTCACGTTTGCTGAGCAGCTATTCTTATGCAACTCGCAATGTTTTCTTTCCACTTCTCTAAACCTGTCTCCATCTCAGCAGGTGGCCCTCCTTTTATTTCTCCGAAAAAGAAAAGACAACTGTAGCAAACATGCACTCCTTTAGTTCCTGACCCCCTTCTGACAAAGGCAGGGTAGAGGAGGGGTGGGGGTGAGAGGGAGGGGGCGGGCAACATGCACAAAACCTCATAGGCCAAGGTAGTGGCTTTTCTTTTGACTCAGATGGGGGGACTTTTGAAGGTTTGGGGCCAAAGAGTGGTATGAATTGTCTTATGTTTTATAAAGATCAATCTGGCTGCTGCGTGGAAAATGAGCTATAAGGGAACGAGGATGCAAGAGGGCAGACAGGTTAATAATAGTCAAGGTGAGAGATGATGGTGGTAGTAGTTAGAATTGATTAGATTCTGGACAAATGGTTAGGACCAATAAAATGTGAGGGTATGAGAGAAAGTGAAGGTCAGCATTTACTTTTAGGCTTTTGGTACAAACAACTGTGAAGCTAAGTTGTGCATGGTCATTTGTCATGTCTAATGGGCAGTTACATATATGAACCCAGAGTTCTGTGAAGTGGTCTTGGGTGTGGACATAGATATGCTTTGTCTCTTGATATTTTATTTCCTCCAATTTTTTGCCCTTCTTTTTTCTGTGTTGTCCATCTATCATTTTACTAGCTCTTTCTCATCAGCCCATAAACATGGTCATGTCTCTTCAATCCTAAAAAAAATACATGTATGTGAATAAAACACTTGACTTTGCACTCTCTTTAACTATTGACTATCTACCAATTCTCCCCATTTTAAGTAGGCTTCCTAAAGGATGTGTCTTTACTTTCTTATCTCCATTTTCTACCTATTGAAAGTGGACTTCTTCTCCTGTACCACCTCTCAAAGTACATTTGCCAAATTTCACAAACACCTTTTCATGCATATAGAGACATCTCCCTTGGCTTTGTCGACCTAAAAAATAAGAATCCAGTTCAAGCGGCAAAGTGTTTATTTGGGATAAAAGAATTACAATTGAGGGTGTACAGATAGAGGTAGAAACCCAAATAGTGTTCTGATTATATGAGAGGGGCTCAGGGTTTTCTCTCATGAGAAAGAAAGGAAGATGAGGTAAGTTGTTTTTTAGAAGTGTTCATTGGTACAAGATGATGTAAAGCTAGATTTGTACTTCATTGATTGGTCAGGTGACGTAGTCACTAGGTAAATGTTCATTTATCAATCCTTTCAATAGACAGGATATTCTGGTTTCTTTTGCTTACTTCTTGGAATGGTGGCAGATTGGTCCAGTTCAGAGGTACAGAAAATGGGACGTACAAGGTTATTCCTCTGGAATGGTTGTTCTGGCTCTATTTTAAATGGCTCTACTAATGTCATCTTTCACAGCTTCTTTGATGTTTATCTCTCCCTGGTTCCCCTCCCACTGCTCTGGCTATTTCTTCTCTGTTGCTTTGTTGGATCATTATACTCTGTCTCTTAAATATTGAACACTGTGATACTGGCAGCAAATTATTGAAAGATCAAGGGCAGCTTTCCTGATAGGCTGAGCAGTGTCTCCCTACCAGGAGTGATTTAAGGGAGCCAGCCATCTTTCAGATATATCCCTGATCACTTTGCCTGATGATCCCTGCTTTGCAGGTCCTTCCCTTCAGAAGGCCCCTGTGAAACTGTCATTTTGTTCTCTGAAAGGTGGAAGTCTCTAGCCCCCATCAGCATGTCAGCACAGACATGTGCTGTGCTGACAAACTAGCTCACTGTCACAATGAAGAGAAAAGAGATGCTGAGATTTCAAAGGAAGGTGGAGAAAGCATTTGGAGTATGGGGTGCTGCTTGGCAGGCAGGGGTGGAAAGGAGCTAAGGTGATGATGCCCGGAGGGAAGAGACTCTTCCAGAAGGATATTTTTTTTCTTCCTACCTCTATGGTGGGAAAATAATCAGGGATTGATGATTCATGCCCCCTTTCTCTGGTTTCCTGCCATGAGAACCTTCTTCCAAAGCCTGTCTAAAGTATCCCTGCCCTTTATTTATATCCCATTATCCCTTTATTATGGCCTGTAATTATATTTTTTGATTCTTTATATATTTACTGCTTGTCTCTCCAGCTAGAATGGGAGCCAGGAAGACAGGGAGCTTGTCTGTTTGATTCAACTCTGTATCTCTGTTGTAACAGGAACATAGTAGGTGCTCAACAAATTCTTTAGAAATGAATGAATGGATTTTGGTACTCCATATGTGAAAAGTTGTAAATTAAGAGCAAAGCAAAACCATACTGGTTCTCCAGAACTGAGATTTTAGTGTTGGGTTTAAATAGGTATACAATAAAACTTAGATATATGAATATGTGATTGACTTCAGTTTTCTGTAACAGAGCTCACTCGGTTTGTGACCCACACCCCCCTACTCTTTTCTACCTTTCAAAGTGCCTTTTGATGCTGCATCTGTCCTGTGGTTGTACCTGTCACTCTGTGTCTGTCATGTCCCAGAATTCTGGATGGGAAGTAAGATACACTTCCCTGTTGTTTTCAGATTTCCCCTCAACATATTTTAGGTTTCTTTTTTTTCACCTATATTTCTTTCCATTTTGCCCACCTAGGTTTCACTGCCCCTTCCTCTGACCCCATGTTTTCTGGGAAAAGAGCTAAGATTTAACAGTAAAAACAAAGCACAATAAGAGTAACAACAAAAAAGCCATTTGCTATCTCAGGGGCCTGGCACTTGCAAAGGAAATCTATGCTTTCAAGATTATTGTTTTGGCTATGGGATTGAAAAATGTCTAATTTGAAATTCAAAGCTATGCTGCTTTCTTTGTTCTCAGTGGTATTTACACTTCCCTTGAAAAGTGACCGCCACTGTTTCAGTGGGAGGATGGCAGAGGGGCCATTAGGAAGAGCAAGGGATTAGAGGGACGAAAATACTGTGTGTGCGTGTATGTATGTTTGTGTGTGTGTACACACACATACACACACAATCTCACGTGTTCCTCATCCTCAATCATAAGTGAGTTTCTGGCATAAGTGAATGAATTTGCCGCACTCCCAATCTCTTTCTTTTCATTGCTTATAAGAAGGGAACCACCTGGGAATTTAAGTGGTTTGGAAACAACCATTTGTACCATAGACAGAATTTGATCATAAAGTTTGAATATTCTGTTCTATAGAGGCAACATAAGGTTAGGACTCTTTCAACTTAGGTCAGAAGCAGAGATAATCAATTTTTGGTTTTTGTTTGCTAAAGAAACAAAACATGGGGTTTGACATTCAGTTTGTACACTTTCAAATAATCCCCCTGATTTCAGTATGCTACCCCTACTTGAGACTCTCCCTAGTCTTCAGCTGAGGTGTGAAATGGACAATTGCCCAGCTCTGTGGAATTAAGAAGGCATCTGGGAGATGGATTTCCATCTACTTTTTGAACAGACTTTCAACAAATCCTCCATTTTCAGCTCCCTTTTGCCCCCTCACTTCCAGAAGTATCTGGTGGTAGCAATTCCTGGGATATTTGGAGGTTCTGTACTGCAGATCAGTTGGTTCTTGGCTTTCCCTCTGCTGGTTTAAGATTCAGCTTTCTTGGATCTGCTAAGTCAGTTACTACTTGTCCTATGCTTTCCAGGTTTCAGAAGTTTTTGTTGTTGTGTGTTCTCCTATTTTCTTTGTCCTTGTAGCATAATAGTTTAAAAAATCCATTTACTCTTTTTTTTGTGGAGTTTTGAGAAGAAGCAGAGACACATGCATGTGGACAATCCTCCATATTGACCATATTGGCTGAGGCTTTCTGTCTTTTTGCATGGTTCTCTCAGTTATGCTGGTTCTTCTCTTTCCTTTGTTTATTATCCAGATTTATACAGCTCTTGATCTAAAAATTTTCACTGCTATTTACCATTTGTCTCAAGCTACTTGGTTAGTAGGGAATATCCCATCCTTCCTAAACCCATTAGAAGTCCACTGCTATAAATATCTGTCTTCTTAACCTGTAAGTCCACTCCACTGTCTGCTTGGCCTCTCAGCTATGCTCTATGGTCCCTGATCTTTGGAAGTCCTGTGCTGTTGGGACAATCTCTGCTCAGTCATTCTCTCTGGCATTCTTTCCCCCTGTATTCATTAGAGCCAAGCTTTCTCTTATACTACATTAGTCCTCAAGCCCATCTCCAGCAGAGCATCTTTTTCCAATCCCTTAAATATATAGAATGACACTGTAAAAATGATCAAATACTCTGTCATTAGCTAGATTGAATTGGGTGGGGGTGGGTCTAACCTTTTCATGTAGGTTTATACTTTAGAATTAAAGGGAGGCATAAAATTTATCAGTATCATGGATGAAGCCAGACCAAAATATATTCAGTTTCTTAAAGTCAGGATTCTGTTATACTCTTAGGACTAGAAGTGGTTGGCAATAAAGGGCTGAAAGGAAAAAAACACTCTCAGTACTGTGGCCTAAATTTAAGTCAATCAGGGCTAAATTCCTCTTCTATCAGCCTTTAATAAACAGCATTCTATAGTCCACAGTGAATTCAGAACAGTGATGTTTGGATTTTGTTGATAAACCTGTTATTGGTGTTTCTCAGTTTGTATTTGCTCTGAAATACTGTCAGCTGGAATACTTCACTGAGGCAGTCAGTGTGGGATGGGAACATATGTGCCGTTGATGAAAGCTGCTTTGCAGTGAAAATCACTGGGATTCCTGTGAAGCTCTATCTTGTGAACATTGTTATATGAGCACTACCTTTAAAATATTTGGCTTGAGTCTGAAATCCTAAGTAGGTTTACAGACTACAGGCCTACCAGCTGAGCAGGAGTAAAAATGAAATATTTCACTATTGTGTTATGTGGAGCTTTTCTGTTGTCAGATAGAACTTTGAATATATAAATTTTAATCAAGAGAAGCCTGACTAATAAAAATCATCATGGTTAGTGGTAAAAAGTAAGCTTTAAAGGCATTATGATTAAAGGCTGTGTCCTCATTATAAATCAAGTAGCCAGAATTTCTGGAATGAAGAAGGGAGAAAATGGTGTGGGATGAGGTCAGAAAGGTAATGGGACCTGATCATTCAGAGCCCTGGAGACTATGTTATTTTGTGGATGGGAATCTCAAGAGTGTTCTGAGCAGACAATGACATGAATTTGCATTTTAACAGGATCACTCTGGCCACTTTTTATGTTTTGCATATATATTCTTTTTTTTTTTTTTAGATTCCACATGTAAGTGATATCATACAGTATTTGTCTTTCTCTGTCTGACTTATTTCACTAAGCACAATATTCTCTAGCTCCACCCATGTTGCTGCAAATAGCAGGATTTCATTCTTCTTTATGGTGAATATTCCATTGTATGTATATGTATATATGTATATATATCTACATCTTCTTTATCCACTCATCTGTTGATGTGGGCTGTAAAAGGAAGAGAGAAATTAAGGAGGATGCCAAGTTATTTAGTTTTGTTTTTGGTTCTCTGCACAGGTAGGGATGGAGATGATTATGGGGAAAGCAGAAGGGTTTTTTGTTTTTTTGAGCGAGATGTAGAATTAGGAGTTAAATTTTGACAAGATCTAAGTTTGGGATGTTTGTTAGACATATAAGATGTCTAATAGGCAGTTGGGTGAGAAGTCTGGATTTCAGGGGAGAGATTCTGGCTGGAAACATATACATTTGAGAATTGTTGGTATCGAGCTGATATTTAAAGTCTGGGTGAGACTGGTTGAACTCCACAGGATTGAATGTAGTTAGAGAAGCGGTCTAAGAACTAAGCCCTGGGGCATTCAGATGTTTAGTGGTCAGTAAGACAAGGTGAAACCAGCAAAGAGATGGGAAAGGGTGCTTTGGAGGTAGGAAGAAATCTAGAAGTAAAGTGTCCTGAGGGCAAGGAAAGATGAGTGAGCATCCGTGGCAAGTGCCACTTACAAGTCAAACAGGACGACACCTGGGAATTTGTCATTGAATTTTTCAGTCTGGAGGTCACTGGTGATCTTGATGGAATCTCTCTCTTCCTCAAACATCTGTGACAAGAGCACTGTTTTCTCTTTGGCAAGTTCTCCACAGTGTCTTGGGATGAAATCTGATGCGGCCAGAACACATCAACTCTTAGAGCTATTGATGTTTTGCTTTCTTTTTTAGTCAGTTTGTCTCCTGTTGGGTTTATGTCTTCTCTTAGCAGTGCTCTTTATAATCTATACCCTAGTCTGAATATCATTCTGCCTGAAGTAGAGGACAGGCCAAGCAGGGGTCAAGGACTTGTGTATCCTTTGTGTCACCCATCATCATTGACCTCCAACCCAAGAAGCAGGTACTATGGATTGAATTGTTTCTCCCCAAAACACATATGTTGAAGCCCTAACCCCCATGTGACTGTGTTGGCTATAAGGCCTTTAAGGAGATGATTAAGGTTAATTGAAGTTAAATGAAGTCATAGCATGAAGCCCTGATCTGATAGAACTTGTGCCCTTATAAGAAGAGGAAAAGACAACAGAGCTCTTTCTCCACCATGTGAGGACACAGCAAAAGGCGGACTGCTGGAAGCCAGGAAGAAAGCTCTTACCAGAACCCTATGCTGGAGCCTTAACTACCAGCCTCCAGAACTATGAGAAAATAAATTTTTGTTGTTTAAGCCACCCAGTCTATGATATATTGTTATGGCAACACAGACAGACTAAGATAGTGGAGCTCTGCTTTCTTTCTACTATTTATTCTCAGCATTTTTTCAAACATTAGTTCTTTGGGGACTTTAGATCTCTTAACAATCTAGTTAACAATCTAGTTTACTGTCTGCATAGCAATAACTCTCCATTTAGGCTTTGAAATACTGGCAGCTTCTTTAGCTGAATCCAACATAGTACTTTGTTTTTTTTTTTTGTTTTTTTTTGTTTTTTTTTTTCCTTGCGTTATGCGGGCCTCTCACTGTTGTGGCCTCTCCCATTTGCGGAGCACAGGCTCCGGACGCGCAGGCTCAGCGGCCATGGCTCACGGGCCCAGCCGCTCCGCGGCACGTGGGATCTTCCCGAAACGGGGCACGAACCCGCGTCTCCTGCATCGGCAGGCGGACTCTCAAGCACTGCGCCACCAGGGAAGCCCCAACATAGTACTTTGTGCTGAAGAGCATCCAAAAGTTTCATAAATCAGGACAGCTATGAAGATGTACTCCTAGATTATCAGGCTCTTTTGCATTGAATTACTTTAACTTCCTAGAATTAAATGTTGGGTTGCTGAGGCAAGCCTATCTTTCTTGCCTTCCTTGCATCCTTTTCTCTCCTCTCACCCCCTTATTTTCCTTCTGTACTAATCGCTTGCAATATTTCCTGCCTGAAACATTTTGAAATGTTTACTCTATGGTATTCCAGGATTTATGAAACATTCATCCGGTATTGATCAATATGTAGCATTTGTAATTTTTAAAGCCTTTGTAAGCCTGTAGTGGCAAGAAGAGCTTGTCTGTTTCTCTGGTTTATGCATTAGCAACAACAAAAAAGTTAGTACCTGTGAGGTCTTTTCTCTGATTCTTCCCGATTTTATTTTTCTTAATATGGGCATTTCTTTCTTTAATATTTTGTCAGAAAGCACTAAAACATTAAACAATTATTTGTAGTCTCTGGAAATCCATAATTGGAAATCTAACTTCAGATTCCAGAATTATGTCTACAAGGGTTGATTATAGGCTGCACTGTGGCTATGTGGTCCAGACTATGGACCATCCCTATAACATAGGGATAAAAGAGAATGGCTACTCACTGGGAATTTAATGGTTTAAAGACACCAGGTGTATGTACCAGGGGCAATGGAGGGGTTGGTTAATACTTTAATTTCTCTATCTTCTACCTGTGAGATGTAGAATGAATATGTAATATCTGTACTATCTATATGTATATTCTATGTAACATTATGTATCTTATTATATATAAATATATATTTTAGGCTGACACTAATGTTGAAGCATATTCATCATGGTACTCAGGGGAAAAAATAAAACTGTACTTGTGGAGAATTTTCAAAAAGGAAGAAGAAACATTTAGATGAACAGTTTAATATGCAAGCTATAGTTACACAAAAGAAAGCCCATATGGTTTAATGTCGTACATTAGTTTGTTTTAAACCTTTTGCAGTTTATTTTTGATTTAAAATGAATATGTGCCTTAATTAGTTTTGAAGTGGGATAGGAAAGCATATGTTTTTTAGTTAAACACAGAGTAATTTATGTGGTATTCTCTCTCTTATTCTTGGTGCTAGGTCTTCAAGTTAACCAAAAAAATGTTGTCCAGAGACCCAGGTCAGCCCATCCTTATTGTGTTGAGAATGTGGTTTTTGTTTTTTTTTTCCTCTTCTCATTACACTTTGCTTAACTGAAAAGAAAGAATTTCTAGGTCTTTATTCATCTATTAATCAAACACTTATTTGACAAATTTCATATTTATGTATATCTACTATGTAATACAAATTTATATGTGTCCACAGTGCCTTAATACCTGAGATATATTTATCTTTGTCTGGCTATCTTTTTTATCTATCTGCCTATCTATCTATCTATCTAATAGAGATAGGTATAGATATAAATATAGATATCTAGGCCAAAGGATACAAAATGAAATAGAATCCTTTTCCTGTTCTCCAAACCTCAGGGATATCAAAGAAAAACTGCCTTATGAAGTTGAATATGGAAGAAATAAAATTTAGATACCTGAATGAACTCATGTAAGGTGGAACTCAGAGTGTATGTCCTCTTCATCATTGTCTCTTGGAATAAACCAGAAAAAGAGCCTTGGTTATAGATATAATCATACAGTCCTATGTGTATCATAGTGTTGTTATGAGGTCAGATGAAAGAACGCATAATGAACATGTTTTGTTTTAAACTTTTAAGCACAAAAAATTATTGTTGATATTCTCATAATACTCAAAATCCAGCCCCTATGTGTCTGTCTCTTTCAAAAGGAGGCAAGTTAAGATGTATTTTATTCATCAGCTCTGGGCCCAGAAGGCTGAAGGGTGAAAGAATCTGTTCTTGCCCATCCTGAAATCAGGTCATAACCAGCCTGGTGGACACTGAAGGACAGGTCGGCCCTGATTCACTGAAGGCCTCAAGAACAGCCAGTGAGACGGTGCACAGCTGTTTCTGTGTGGTTCTCTGGTGTGATGCTTTCCCCAGGTTGGTTGTCTGCTCTTCCTGTGTCCAGAGCTGTGTGGCTCTAGAGAGTCATTTGGTCATGAAAAATCATGTGGCTTTTTGGAGATTTCCCAGGATGTTGACGACGCAAAGCTTAGTCAGATTTCCCAGGATGCTGATGACGCAAAACTTGGTCAGACCAGGCTGGAATTGTCTCTAAACTTTTCTCCACCACTTTCAGTTTCTAGGTATGAGCCAAAGCATTTTCTTCTCCTTACTAATAGTGTATCAGACACTACATATCAGTTAGGGTTTTGAAATTCTATCCACAAAGTCATGAAAACAGAAATCATACTTTCCTGTGTTTTAAAGAACAAGCTTAATTTATCTTCCATTTATTCATAGAAATGATAGGTTTCTAAGATCCTATTTTTGATTTGCTTTGGATTAATGAGCAGATTTTTGGTAGCAAGAGAGTGAAAATGGAGCCCTACGTCCTTGCAAATGTGTTTAATTACGAAACACGCTGAGCCACATTTGACCATTTTTTGTTTCTGAACTAATGTCAGCCTCTCTAGTCTGCTACAGAACGTGTTTTGCAGCTCCACAACAAAGGATAAAAATAAAATAAATGTTTGGGAAAGCGCTTTGAGATAGCTAAAGATAGAGAGCCACACAAAAGCATACAGGCATTGGTAGAATGACAAATTAATTGTGCTGCCTTTAAGTGGTAACACCGAACAATTAATGCACTTAATTGCTTTATTGAAGCAAAAAGCTCTTTCGTAGTTTGCATGATTTCTTTTGTGTAATGAGAATGTTCATAAATTTATAAGTGAGTGCATAACATCTGATTTAGGGAGTTTTGGTAATGCATCTCTGTTTTCTAAATTTTCAGACAGCATTTTTCTTTATTTTATGCATTCAGAACTGAGTTCCTAATGAGATAAATTATTATAAATTGTTGGGAGGGGGAGGGAAGTGAAATTATTTTTAAGAAACTAACAGCTTTGAATAATTTATTGGTGTTTCAGATTTCACGTTTACTGAATCTTATTTTCAAGACTAATTTTAATTTCTTGGGAACATAACCTAAATAAGTTTATTGTGAGGAATTTTTTCAAAACACAAAACAACACTGAGTCCAGTGGCTTTTGACTTGCATTGGAGAGTTGAAGAATTCTGAGGGGTCAGGGCCTGGAACTGGAAGAGGGGTGGGGGAGGTGAGCAGGCAGGCACCACACTGGATGATCCGTGAGGGTTTTGCACCTCACTGTAATCTGGCACTTAAAGTGCTCTGCACATTGGAATAAACGAATGAACAAATTGACCCCCACCCCTCCATCCCTGCTTTAACTTGAGAGACTCGGTTCTTCCCGTTTTCTTTACTGCACTCAGAGTAAATTTTCCAAAGTTCACTAGAGCAGTTCCAGAGATGATGTAAAATATTCTCTGGGGGGTCCTGCCCTATTGCTGCTATGCACACACACTGAGTGTCCTGGCTACTCTTCCTATCATCTGCCTTCTCTTCCACATTTCTCTCTACCATTCTTCCTAGACCTCCAGCTCCCCTGTACCACTAGCCCCAATGGGAGTTGGTGTCCTAAAGTGCTGGTCAAGCATCAGTCTGTATTTCCCCATTGCACTGGCACAGTGATCAGAAACACTGCCAACCAATTATGGAGATGGGCAAGCTCCCTGAAAACTGTCATGCACTGTGTAAATGAAAGGTATTAGTAATAGTTTTATATAGGAGTTTATTGATTTGTTAAAGTAACTGACATCATCTTGCCAAAATTGGACACCCTTAGATAGACAGCCTGGGACCTTGGCTGTCTGGTCTACCTTCCTAAGCCTTCACTGACCTCTCTACTTTTGGTTTGGAGATAACTATATTTAAATTTAATCACGTTCAATAGACTGTTTGACCCTCGGTATTCTGAGACAGAGAAAATGATTCATCCTCTCACAGTGTCCTTAGGTGATGCATGATGAGCAGGTAGATGATAACAATAGTAAATATTTAATGTACTTCCATGACAGGGAAGGATGATTCTTTACAGTATCTCATTTTACAGTGAACAGCTGACATTTTTTTAGGATGTCAGGTATGAATCTAAGTGCTTTACATAATTTGACTCATTTCATCCCCATAATAATTTTCTCGGTTAAGTGATATTATTGCCCATATTTTACAGGGGAGAGAAACTGAGCAAAGACAGATTGAGTAACTTGTTGAAAGCCACCCAGCTTGTAAGTCATGGGACTTGGTTAGGCAGTTTTACTCTAGCCTAGGATGTGAGATGCTCTCAGTTTAATCATCTCAGCAATACTGTAATTTCTTTTTATGTTTTCCTTTTCATCCCTGTGAATCCCAGAATGATTTTCTAACCTTATAAAGCATACAGAAAAAAAAAACCCTAGAGCAGTTACATTGTTATTAAAATATCATCTCTAGGGAAGGAGCTATAATATTTGTTTGCTAATAAGATGAAAATAGCTTCACTTTTTTCTGGTTATAAAAATAATACATACTATTGAAGACAATTGAAATAATACAGAAAATACAAATGAGAGATCATATCACCTGAAGTCCTACTACCTAGAGGTATTTGGGTGAATACACTTTCTGAAATTTCTCCATGTACATGTACCTATAGCTTTTTTGTAAGTAAGACAATACTATACATATTGTTTTGTAACATATTCGTATGCTCTCAATGTTTTAGGAATGTCTTTTCTGGGGCAGTGACTATAAGTATATACCATGTTTTGTTTTTTTTTTTTTTTGTATACCATATTTTAGAATGGTTATGTCATACTGCTTTGTTTGGCTGTAACATAATGTATTTAAGCAGTCCCATATTGATGAACATTTAAATTACTTCCAATATTTACATTATAAACAATATTATAAACATGATTTCCACAAATCTTCTGGTATGTCGACAGTTGCCTTTTGGGGAGTGGAAGTGGGATTGTTGGCACAAAGGACATTCATATTTTTTTGGGGGGGTATATAGTGCCTAAACCTGAAGGGTTGTAACAACTTAACACTCTACCTATATCTATCTATATATCTATCTATCTATATATATATATATATTTTTTTTTTTTTTTTTGCGGTACGTGGGCCTCTCACTGTTGTGGCCTCTCCCATTGCGGAGCACAGGCTCTGGATGCGCAGGCTCAG
>NW_006787454.1:1448383-1455594 GCF_000442215.2 Lipotes vexillifer
CCCGTGTCCCCTGCATCGGCAGGCGGACTCTAAACCACTGCGCCACCAGGGAAGCCCTCTACCAATATATTTTTAGTGTGCCCATTTCTTTTGTTTCTTTCTATTGTTGATTTTGTCTATTTTAAAATATCTTTGCCTGTTTGATAGCTGAAAAAAATTTTTGTTTTTATTTCTGATACTTCAATGATTAGTGGGGTTGAATGTATTTATTATGCTTATTGACCATTTATATATATGTATTGCAAATTATGTAACTATTAATGTCATCTATCCATTGTTTTTGCTAGTCTGTGGTTTCCTTTTTATTGATTTTTATCTTTTTTTTTTTTTTTTTTTTACATTTTATGTTTATCGTATGTGTTGCAGATATTTTTTTTTTCCAGTCAGGGGTTACTTCTTCCACCTTGTTTAGTAGTATACTTATGATTTGTCTGTTTATTATTTGCCATAAACATTTAAAAATTTTTCTGTGATCAAACAAATTTTTTAATGGATTCTACTGGATTTTGAGGCATTCTTAATAAAACCTCCTTTACCCCAACATTGTAGAAATAGCTTCCTCTTAATAGGACACAGAACCAGGCAATGTAACTGTCATTTATTTGTCAATCACTTTTAAGTTTACTGAGCTTTCACAAACACTTTCTCATTTAAATTAGTTTATAATTTAATATTACTTTTAACATTTCTCAGATGAGGGAAATCAGATGAAGAGGATAAATAATGTACCTCAAATCGCACATCTAGTAAGGATTAGAATGTAGGTTAGTCTGATGCCAAAGCCATACTCTCAGCCATGGCACTTCACTATGCTCTCTTACATAGATGGGAAAACAGAGGAAAAGAAAGGTTAAATGGCCTGCCTCGTGCTGAAAAGTATTCCCCTTTTACGATAGAAAGATTAGGAACTGAATCCTTTACTGTTTATATGATGCTTCTTGTAGTAATTGGATTCCAGTTGAGTCTTTTGAAAGGAATTTCAGTGGAAAAGCAATTAGGCATTAAAAGAAAAGAGCTATAGAATATAGCTGTATATATAGAATGTTAAGATTAAGAATAATGTGGGGAATGCTCTGGATTTTAAGAATTAAGAAGAAGTCCAAGTAGTTAAATGAATTTGTGAAAATGGGTCAATGAGAGAGCACATCAGAGAGCTTGGTCCATTTTCAAGCAGGCGTACTGAACAAATTCTTCCCTCCTCTCATTTCCAGTAAATAGTCAGAGCAAGTATTAAGCAGGATTTTACATGTACAATTAGGAAGGATTTTATCCCTGGTATTATACTGGATTTTGATGCAGATAAATTTCTCATTCACAGAACATTTTCAGTCTTCAGGTCAGAATTTACTGTTAGAGTAAAGCGGTATATGGATTTCAGTTGATATCACATCGTTAACTAACAGCACTTGTATGAATTCACTGATATTTTCAGCAAACACTGTATTTATGACAATACAAAAAGTAAATATTTCTTTTTGCCCTCTTGTCCCTCTCTAAGGATAAGTTTGAATAGGCAGTAGTAAGTGGATGATTTCTGGTCTTACAATGAGGTGAACAGAGCTCAGTCTCATCAAAAATATTAGCACATTCAATGTGGAACAAAAGAAGCTATGTGACAATGTAAAGCTCGGTAACAGGAGTAAAGCAGATCTTATGCTGACTATGGCAAAGCAAAGTGTAACCTCTTTCGAGGCAGTTAAACATATTTTAAGTTGTAGGGTAGGCTCCAGTTTTTAGGCTAGTCTGTATTCCCATTTTATTGGTGTTAATCCTCAAACCCTAATTTCTCAGATTTCTAGAAAATGAGCCACATTACTTCCCATATGAATTGCTTCTAGATCTTTCAGGATTCTTCTCAGTGATTAAGTGGATAGAAGATTTCCTCACTGTACAACGTGGGCTCTGTTATTTTTACCTTCGTGTGGACCTCTTCCCTTACAGTTGAATTGTCAGTCATTTGTTGGGATCGAGAGCCCTAAAGGATGAGAAGACTGTTTTCTGAGGCTCAGCATTTATTTGCATCTGTGCCACACCGAAAGAATATTAGTGTGACCCTCTGTCGAGTTGTGCTTCTCTCCTCTCTAATCAAACCTTTCAGTTCCAGAGCTTCTTTCTCTGTGTTCTCAAATCCCATTAGTCGTGTTTTCTGGCCCAGAGGTTTTCAGAACAGAATCCAGAGTTTATATGGCAGTGGGGAAGGAATTTTTCTCTTCAGAAAAATAGAAGAGGCACCTCGGTGGTACAATAAACTTAATTGTTTTAGTGTTCTAAAAAGGCTTCATTGAACCAGGGCTTTCCCCTGAAGTTAATTACTTCTCACATCAGGATTGTTTTTCTAATAAAATAAAGCAGTGGCCTTAGGAAGAAGCCAAATTTTTGACATTTTATAAAAAATAACATTAAGGAATTTGGAGGCTCAAGAAATGTATTGACCTTTTTAGCTGTGTCTTCCGTTCAGTAGTGTCCCCCCATCAATCAATTATGCCAGGTGTTGCTGTGGTAAGGAACATGACTGAACATCAGCCACACCTGGATTCAAAGCCTGGCTTTGCCAGTTACTGGGTGAGTGACTTTGGGCAAGTTGCTTATTTCTAAGCCATAGTTTCCTCATTTGTTAAGTGGGCATTATAATGCCTTTCTCTCATTGAAGTTGCAACTTAAGATTAAATGAGATAATGTACACAAAATGCTTTCATAGTACCTGACATCAAATAAATGCTCAATAAAAAAGGATTTAGTACTACTATTATGTACTGATTGTTACCAAACTGTTGGTACTTCCATAAACAGCTAACCTTTATAAATAACTTTTGGAATAACATTTTACCCCATTTATATATACTTTTGCTTCAACACCAGTTGAGGACCTGCCATGTGTCCAACATAGGGATACAGACAGAATAGTACATGGCTCTTGGGAGCTTAGGAGGTCAGGAGATAACGCCACCTTTACTTTTACTGCCTTCACTTGTTTCAATATCATGTGTAAATTTTCATGGGATTTGTAACCCCTAAAATGTCTACTGGGAAAGGGTAAAAGCCTACACCCTCTAAGAATTCCATTTCTTGCTTTGGTGTTTCTTCATTAGATTTCGTCTACAAATGACAGTAGTTCTGGAACTTTACAAGCCTTAAATATTCTATTCAGTGTGGTGCACACCAGAACATATAGTCCCCATTTTCAAGAAATAGGGAGAGAAAGAGTTAGAAAAATATGCAAATTTATATAGTGAGTTGATGGTATTAATTCAATGCAGAAAAAAATACAAAAGCATAATTAGTTCTACCCAAATAATTGGTGGGAACCTCACAAGAGTTTTGGCCAGTTAAAAAGTCACAGAGCCAATTAGATAAAAAGATTGTTATTCTTCATATACTGCTTAATTGGAGCAGGGAGATTTCTGGTTGAGACCTGTGGTATATTGATTTGATTCCATAAACATTTATTGAAGGTTTGTTCTGTGCCATGCACTGGCTCAGCTCTAAAAATACAAAGGTGAATAAGACAGCCTGTCCTCAAGGAATATAAAATCCAGAATCTAGTGGGAATTTTCCTGATAATTTATGCTTGAGAATTCACTTTCTGTCTTTTCTCACTGCTCAAATGGCAAGATATGCACATTTGAAATGTGAATATTCTCATGAGTATTTTATCAAAGTGTTCGCTCTTTGTCACCTCTCATATGACAATATTGCATATAATTGCCAGATTATGAGGGGCATGTGTGTATTTCCACAAATAAACACTACTATGTTTAGAAGTAGTGTATTAATATAGCGACTGGGTATTCCTTCAAAAGTAAGAGGAGGGAACATAAAATATCAAAGAAACTAGCTTCATGATAATTTCTAATAAATACTTTTTTCAGTGGAATCATACTTCATACTCAAGCTGAAAAATGACATAAGTAAAGAAAGATTAGGTAAAAGCATGTCATTGATTTCTAGACTGTCAAACTTGAAAACTCATATTATTAATTTCAGGTCATTTTCTAGACTAATACCCACAGACTATTTGGAATAAATATATCATTCTTCTAAAGAAGAATTAAGGTAACTAGGAA
The DNA here is from genome assembly GCF_000442215.2 of Lipotes vexillifer. Taxonomy (NCBI): domain Eukaryota; kingdom Metazoa; phylum Chordata; class Mammalia; order Artiodactyla; family Lipotidae; genus Lipotes; species Lipotes vexillifer. The sequence goes on from NW_006787454.1 coordinate 1,452,448, forward strand.
TGTGTGGGCTGCTCTTATTATGACAGATGGGTTCTTCTTCTCCTTTACTTTCTTAAGGATGGTGGTGCTGGAAAATGGACTATTAGTTTCCTCTACTGTTGTTACCATTCACAGCTTACTTTCTGAAAATCAGAACTGATGATGATGGATGGATAACGGTTTTGACCTGTTCTTTCTCCTTCCTTTCTCTCCTATGTTTACTGAGCACTTAATGAACACCAGACACTGCACGGGGAAAATGATGAGGCATGCATAGAACTGAGGTTACATTTGAGGTCAGAGTAGTAGGTGTAATAATGTAGGTGCCCTAAGACCATGCAGTAGTAATTCTGCACTTCCTGGTTGTGTCACCTTGGATCACTTATTGATCTTTATACGGTTTGTTTCTTATCTTTAATGAAAGGTAACGCCTATCTTATGGGTCATTGTGAGGGTCAAAGATATATGTTAATTTGTTCACTCACCAAATATTTATTGCACACCTACTATGTGTCAGATACTGTTGTGGGCTCTTGGAATATAAGAGTGAGCTAAACAATATAAGAGTGATCTTAGCAAAGATTCCTACTCTCATGGAGCCTACATTCTAAAGGGGGGAGACAGGTGATAAATAATAGACATAGTAAATAAGGGAATTGATAGTATATTAGCAGATAATAATTAGCAGATAGAAAAAGGATAAGTAGAGCAGGACCTGGGTGTTCGGGAGGGTTGGGGACAGGGAGGGAGTCAGGTATGTTCACTGAGAAGGTGATGTTCGAAGAAAGACTTGAAGGTGGCGAGAGTTACCCTGTGCGTATCTTGTGAAAGCACCTTACAAACAGAAGCAACAGCTGATGGAAAGTGCTTTGGTGGGATTGTGGCTGCCATGTTAATATCTGAGGAATAATGAGGAGCAAGCCAATGTGACTACAGCATTGTAAGGGGGATGAAGGGAAACTACACACGTGTAATGTGCCCCACACGGTGTTTGACAAATAATAGGCACGATTCATTTATATTACTACAGCAGGAGGCCAAATGGTCTGAGGTAGGCATCCAGCTGTTTTTGTGGAATCAGTGGTATTTAAGATGTAACTTAAAGCATAGATAGGACATAGACAATGTGCGCAAATTAGCCTGAATTTTGTTACTTAGTCCTTGCACCAAAAAGGGGCTAGGACTTTACCCTGAACTGTTTTGTCGTCCTAGCAACATGATCTAACCAACTCTCTGGTTTTCATTGCCAAAGGTTGGGTACTGTAAGATTTCTTTCCCACTGATATTCTGCACGTTCCTTACGTATCTTCAAAGAAACATGTACATGTAGTAAGTGTAAATGTAACATGTTTTATGTACATGTAGAGTACATGTAAATGTGCGAAGAGGGAAATGAGATGGTTTCCTTTTCTTGCAATAGAAAATTCCCAGGAAAAGAACAGTTCTGGTCACTTACATTAGAAAGCTGCATTGTAACCATACTTTTTAAATGAAGTTTTATATAAAATCATGATTTTAATGAGCTGTTTTCAGCTGTTTCTCTGTTAGAGGCCAGTTCTACTTAATTTATTCAGTAAGTCCTAGATAACTCATAGACTGGAGTTCTATGGTGGTACAGATCACTATCACATTCTTTACCTCTATCCCCTCATTGTACCTCTTCCAATTTAAAAGGGTGGTTTGGGGGCCTCTAGCAAATATAATCATGAGTGAGACTATCCCAGACCACATTAGGCCAACATAAATGATGACTCACCATGAGTAACTCAATTGAGATGGTGATTAATGATTTCTTTTTTTGTAGAAGGAATATGGTTCACTTCTAAGAGCTCTTTATACATCATTAGCAAATTTAATTTTTTATAATAACTCCTGATATATTTTCCTGTTTTAAGAAAACAAATTAGTGTTCATCTACTCCTAAAAATTCATCCATTTTCACTCTGTGTATATCCATTACCAGAATATCTGTGACTGGGTCGTTTTGTTGATACTCTCTCAGACTTGAGGATGAAGTGAGAATTAATTCTTGATTTTTATACAGAGGGTGAGGGATTTTAGTTGGGGAGGTTTGAGGCTAAAACCTCAAACCTTGCAGCAACCTTGTTGCTTCTCTCTCCAAGACTCCATGAACCTATTATAGGAAGAAAGCCAAGAGAAATTTTTTTTTTTAAACCTCAAGGATGTATTACTGCCCTACAGTTACTTGAAAGATGAATAAAATTCTGTGACAGACTGTGTTATTTTAGGTGATAGTTATGAATCATTAAGAAACCAAAGCTTTTTCCAGTATGCATTAAAAACCATTTTGGCTTGGATTTTGTAGTGTTCGTGCTCTTTAACTTCTCCAGAGTACTGTAATTTTCTCGGGGATTACATAAATTGAATTTAGAGAGTCTCTATAAATTAGACAAACCATTGCTATATTACCTACAATTCTGAGTCAGTTACCCACCACTACTTGCCAAATCCAGAAGTTTCAAATTTATTTTAACATGTGGTCTATTCTTGATTTATGTCACTATTGAATTTTCATGGCTTATTTTATATCCTAGGCCATGAAGATGCATTCGATTTATCCTGTGGCTTCATTTATCTTGACAAATCATTGCTGTAATCCCTCCCCACTTACATTTTTACTCCTTGGGGAGAAATTTTTAACTAAGTACTGATTTAGAAGTCATTTTCAAATAGATGTTATTTGAAAATATAAATATATTTGTTAGGTAAATCTACACAGTTTAAGGGAAGAAAAACTTACCACTTTTTGCTCTCTATAGTGATTAATAATCCCAGTAGGGGTTTAGACTTAGTAGATAGATGTACCAATCCCTCAAACTTGAAGGGAAACATACCTTGCTATGTGTGAATTACTTCAATGTTTAAAAAAAAACAAACAGTTGAAGCATTCCATTCCCTCTTATTTGCACACTCAAAATGGCTTATAAGAGTGGTTAATCTTATATTTAACTGTGTTGCATTTGTGCATGGAAAATTGCTTTTCTTTAGCTAATTATTAAAATAAATCAAGACATAAGAGAAATTAAAAGATAATAGAGCAAGGTAAGAGAATGGAAGATTGATTCTAATGTAATTCAGCAAACATTCTCAGGACGAAAAGACAAGAATAAGATTTGAGTACCCAATCTGCCAGAAGGCAAGGGAAAG
>NW_006787454.1:1455617-1465207 GCF_000442215.2 Lipotes vexillifer
GAAAGAGCTCTGTGGCTGGCTCACAAGTAAGAAAGAAAGCAAAAAAAAAAGTTGTGTAAAGTGTTCAGCAGCTCTTTGCATGAAAAAACCATGAGAGATTGGAAGCTCATAATTTGAGTTCGTTGGTGCAAAACTGCAGAAACACAGCTAATCAATTATTAAGACCACCTTGATGTTTCCCTCAGCTCAGTGAAAACAACTGGCTACTCAAAGTTCCCCCTGATACCCTTGAAACACATCTCATTGGAGAGAGCTGTGTGGCTGACAGGGTCTTGGAGCTCCAGCCGGGTGTCGGGCCTGTGCCTCTGAGGTGGGAGAGCCGAGTTCAGGACATTGGACCACCAGAGACATCCTGGCTCCACGTAATATCAAACAGCTAAAGCTCTCCCAGAGATCTCCATCTCAACGCCAAGACCCAGATCCACTCAACAACCAGCAAGCTACAGTGCTGAACACCCTATGCCAAACAAATAACAAGACAGGAACACAGCCCCACACATTAGCAGAGAGGCTGCCTAAAATCATAATAAGGTCACAGACACCCCAAACAACACCATTGGATGCGGTGCTGCCCACCAAAAAGACAAAATCCAGCCTCATCCACCAGAACACAGTACCAGTCCCCTCCACCAGGAAGCCTACACAACCCACTGAACCAATCTTACCCACTGGAGGCAAACACCATAAACAATGGGAGCTACGAACCTGCAGCCTGTGAACAGGAGACCCCAAACACAGTAAGTTAAGCAAATTGAGAAGACAGACACACAGCAGATGAAGGAACAAGGTAAACACCCACCAGACCAAATAAATGAAGAGGAATTAGGCTGTCTAACTGCAAAAGAATTCAGAGTAATGATAGTCAAGGTGATCCAAAATCTTGGAAACAGAATGGAGAAAATACAAGAAACATTTAACAAGGACCTAGAAGAACTAAAGAGCAAACAAACAATGATGAACAACAAAAACAATGAAATTAAATATTCTCTAGAAGGAATCAATAGCAGAATAACTGAGACAGAAGAATGGATAAGTGACCTGGGAGATAAAATGGTGGAATAACTACCACAGAGAAGAATAAAGAAAAAGAATGAAGAGAATTGAGGACAGTCTCAGAGACCTCTGGGACAGCCTTAAACACACCAACATTCGAATTATAGAGGTCCCAGAAGAAGAAGTGAAAAAGGAAGGGACTGAGAAAATATTTGAAGATATTATATTTGAAAACTTACCTAATATGGGAAAGGACATAAGTCCGAGAATAACAGAGAGTCCCATACAGGATAAATCCAAGGAGAAACATGCCAAGAAACATATTAATCAAACTATCAAAAAATAATACAAAGAGAAAATATTAAAAGCAGCAAGGGAAAAAAAATAACATAAAAGGGAATCCTCATGAGGTTAACAGCTGATCTTTCAGCAGAAAGTCTGCAAGCCAGAAGGGAGTTGCAGGAAATATTTAAAGTGATGAAAGGGAAAAACCTGCATCCAAGTTTACCCATCAAGGATCTCATTCTGATTCAATGGAGAAATTAAAACCTTTACAGACAAGCAAAAGCTAAGGGAATTCAACACCACCAAACCAGCTTTACAACAAATGCTGAAAGAACTTCTCTAGACAGGAAACAGAAGAGAAGGAAAAGACCTACAAAAACAAACCCAAAACAATTAAGAAAATGGGAATAGCGGGCTTCCCTGGTGGCACAGTGGTTGAGAGTCCACCTGTCGATGCAGGGGACACGGGTTCATGCCCCGGTCTGGGAAGATTCCACATGCCATGGAGCAGCTAGGCCCGTGAGCCATGGTTGCTGAGGCTGTGTGTCCGGAGCCTGTGCTCCACGATGGGAGAGGCCACAACAGTGAGAAGCCCATGTACTGCAAAAAAAAAAAAAAAAAAAAGGAATAGGAACATACATATTGATAACTACCTTAAATATAAATGGATTAAATGCTCCGACCACAAGACATAAACTGGCTGAATGGATACAACAGCAAGACCTGTATATATGCTGTCTACAAGAAATTCACTTCAGACCTAGGGGCACATACAGACTGAAAGTGAGGGGATGGAAAAAGATATTCCATGCAAATGGAAATCAAAACAAAGTTGGAGTAGCAATTCTCATATCAGACAAAATAGACTTAAAAAAAAAGACTATCACAAGAGACAAAGAAGGACACGACATAATGATCAAGGGATCAATCCAAGAAGAAGATAAAACAATTGTAAATATTTATTCACCCAACATAGGAGCACCTCAATACATAAGGAAAATAGTAACAGGCATAAAAGGGGAAATCGACAGTAACACAATCATAGTAGGGGAATTTAACACCCCACTTTCACCAATGGACAGATCACTCAAAAGGAAAATAAATAAGGAAACACAAGCTTTAAATGATACATTAAACAAGATGGACTTAATTGATATGTATAGGACATTCCATCCAAAAACAACAGAATACACTTTCTTCTTAAGTGCTCATGGAACATTCTCCAGGATAGATCATATCTTGGGTCACAAATCAAGCCTTGGTAAATTTAAGAAAACTGAAATCATATCAAGTATCTTTTCCAACCTCAATGCTATGAGACTAGATATCAATTACAGGAGAAAATCTGTAAAAAATACAAACACATGGTGGTTAAACAATACACTACTAAATAACCAAGAGATCACTGAAGAAATCAAAGAGGAAATCAAAAAATACCTAGAAACAAATGACAATGAAAATACGACCCAAAACCTATGGGATGCAGCAAAAGTAGTTCCAAGAGGGAACTTTATAGCAATACAATCCTACCTCAAGAAACAAACATCTGAAATAAACCACCTAGCCTTACATCTAAAGCAATTAGAGAAAGAAGAACAAAAAAAAGCCCCAAAGTTAGCAGAAGGAAAGAAATCATAAAGATCAGATCAGAAATAAATGAAAAAGAAATGAAAGAAACAATAGCAAAGATCAATAAAACTTAAAGCTGGTTCTTTGAGAAGATAAACAAAATTGATAAACCATTAGCCAGACTCATCAAGAAAAAAAGGGAGAAGACTCAAATCAACAGAATTAGGAATAAAAAAGGAGAAGTAACAGCTGACCCTGCAGAAATACGAAGGATCATGAGAGATTACTACAAGCAACTATATGCCAATAAAATGGACAACCTGGAAGAAATGGACAGATTCTTAGAAAAGCATAACCTTCCAAGATTGGACCAGAAAGAAATAGAAAATATAAACAGACCAATCACAAGCACTGAAATTGAGACTGTGGTTAAAAATCTTCCAACAAACAGAAAACCAGGACAGACGGCTTCACAGGCGAATGTTATCAAACATTTAGAGAATAGCTAACACGTATCCTTCTCAAACTCTTCCAAAATATAGCAGAGGGAGGAACACTCCCAAACTCATTCTATGAGGCCACCATCACCCTGATACCAAAACCAGACAAAGGTGTCACAAAAAAAGAAAACTACAGGCCAATATCCCTGATGAACATAGATGCAAAAATCCTCAACAAAATACTAGCGAACAGAATCCAACAGCACATTAAAAGGATCATACACCATGATCAAGTGGGGTTTATCCCAGGATTGCAAGGATTCTTCAATATACAGAAATCAGTCAATGTTATACACCATATTATTAAATGGAGTGAGAAAAACCATATGATCGTCTCAATAGATGCAGAAAAAGCTTTTGACAATATTCAACACAAATTTATGATAAACACACTCCAGAAAGTATGCATAGAGGGAACTTACCTCAACATAATAAAGGCCATATATGACAAACCCACAGCCAACATCATTCTCAATGGTGAAAAACTTAAACCATTTCCACTAAGATCAGGAACAAGACAAGGTTGCCCACTCTCACCACTAGTATTCAGCATAGTTTTGGAGGTTTTAGCCACAGCATCAGAGAAGAAAAAGAAATGAAAGTAATCCAAATCAGAATAGAAGCAAAGCTGTCACTGTTTGCAGATGACATGATACTATACATAGAGAATCCTAAAGATGCTACCAGAAAACTACTAGAGCTAATCAATGAATTTGGTAAAGTAGCAAGATACAAAATTAATGCACAGAAATCTCTTGCATTCCTATACACTAATGATGAAAAATCTGAAAGAGAAATTAAGGAAACACTCTTATTTACCATTGCAACATAAAGAATAAAATACCTAGGAATAAACCTACCTAAGGAGACAACAGACCTATATGCAGAAAACTATAAGACACTGATGAAAGAAATTAAAGGTGATACAAATAGATGGAGAGATATACCATGTTCTTGGATTGGAAGAATCAACATTGTGAAAATGACTATACTGTGCAAAGCAATCTGCAGATTCAATTCAATCCCTATCAAACTACCACTGGCATTTTTCACAGAACTAGAACAAAAATTTTCACAATTTGTATGGAAATACAAAAGATCCCTAACAGCCAAAGCAGTCTTGAGAAAGAGAAATGGAGTTGGAGGAACCAGGCTCCCAGACTTCAGACTATACTACAGAGCTACAGTAATCAAGACAGTATGGTACCAGCACAAAAACAGAAATGTAGATCAATGGAACAGGTTAGAAAGCCCAGAGATATACCCACGGACCTATGGTCACCTTATTTTTGTTATAGGATGCAAGAATGTACAATGGAGAAAAGACAGCCTCTTCATAAGTGATGATGGGAAAACTGCACAGCTATAAGCAAAAGAGTGAAATTAGAACACTTCCTAACACCATACACAAAAGTAAACTCAAAATGGATTAGAGACCTAAATGTGAGACCAGACACTATCAAACTCTTAGAGGAAAACATAGGCAGAATGCTCTATGACATAAATCACAGCAAGATCCTTTTTGACCCACCTCCTAGAGAAATGGAAATAAAAACAAAAATAAACAAATGGGACCTAATGAAACTTAAAAGCTTTTGCACAGCAAAGGAAACCATAAACAAGATGAAAAGACAACCCTCAGAATGGGAGAAAATATTTGCAAATGAAGCAACTGACAAAGGATTAATCTCCAAAATTTACAATCAGCTCAGGCAGCTGAATATCAGAAAAACAACCCAATCCAAACATGGACAGACGAACTGAAAAGACATTTCCCCAAAGAAGAGATACAGATTGCCAACAAACATGTGAAAGGATGCTCAACATAGCTAATCATTAGAGAAATTCAAATCAAAATTGCCATGAGGTATCACCTCACACCAGTCAGAATGGCCATCATCAAAATATCTACAAACAATAAATGCTGGAGAGGGCGTGGAGTAAAGGGAACCCTCTTTCACTGTTAGTGGGAATATAAATTGATACAGCCATTGTGGAGAACAGTATGGAGGTTCCTTAAAAAACCAAAAATAGAACTACCATATGGCCCAGCAATCCCACTACTGGGCATATACCCTGAGAAAACCATAATTCAAAAAGAGTCATGTACCACAATGTTCATTGCAGCTGTATTTACAATACCCAGGACATGGAAGCAGTCTAATTGTCCATCAACAGATGAATGGATAAAGAAGATGTGGCACATACATACAATGGAATATTACTCAGCCATAAAAAGAAATGAAATTGTGTTATTTGTAGTGAGGTGAACGGACCTAGAGTCTGTCATACAGAGTGAAGTAAGTCAGAGAGAGTAAAACAAATACTGTATGCTAACACATATATATGGAATCTAAAAAAAAAAAGTTTCTGAAGAACGTAGGGACAGGACAGGAATAAAGATGCAGACATAGAGAATGGACCTGAGGACATGGGGAGGGGAAAGGGTAAGGTGCAACGAAGTGAGAGAGTGGCATGGACATATATACACTACCAAATGTAAAATAGATAGCTAGTGGGAAGCAGGTGCATAGCTCAGGGAGATCAGGTTGGTGCTTTTTGAACAGCTAGAGGGGTAGGAAAGGGAACCTGGGAGGGAGACATAAGAGGAAGGAGATATGGGGATATATGTATATGTATAGTTGATTCACTTTGTTGTACATCAGAAAGTAACACAACATTGTAAAGCAATTATACTCCAATAAAGATGTTAAATCATAAAAAACAAAGAAACAAAAAAACCAAAAAAAACCTGAGGAGAATGAGAAGAAAAGAATAAGATTTGATTGTTGCCATCACTCAGTTTTCAATTTATTATTATAAAATTGTAAAATAATTATTAATACTTAATTTACTGTGTTTATTATGTTAGGGGCATTTTAATACATTCTGTTGTTCTTTTACATGTAGCATTTCATTTAATTCTCACAACACTGAAGGTAGTCAGGCTTAGGTATAAATAATCTTTAGTCATATATATATATTTTTTTTTCAGTATATTTTTCTCAGCTTCATTGAGATATACTTTACATATAATATTGGGCAAGTTTAAGGTGTACAATGTGATTAAGTGTAACATGTATATATTGTGAAATAAACAGTGGAGTATGTAAAGCACTTTATATTTCTTGAATTTTTAAACAGTAGCTAGTTAAAATCCTTTATCTACTAACCTGAAATGCTGATTTTTCACACACACAAAATTTTCACACTGGGCCCACTTATCTTTCTTCTATTTTATTGATCAAGATGTCAATTTCTGAACTAATGTCATGTTTTATTTATTTATATATCTTTGTAATATATTCTGATAACTAGTACAGTACAATTCCAAGGTTTGGCTATTCCTAAGCATTAACTCTTCTATATGAATTTCAGAATTATCTTGTCAGGTTACATAAAAACATTCTATTGGACTCAATATTATATTAAATTTATGGGTTAAATTGGTATCATTAATATATTTATAGCATCAACACTTTCCTTCCGTTCACATGGTACATCTCAATATATTCAAGTATTGTTATATGTCCTTTGCTTAATATTTTTGGAGCACATACTATTTTTAGGGCACTGTTATAGGTGTTCGGGATATAACATTGATTAAAATGCCCCTACTCTTAAGTAGCTTATATCCTAGTGGAAAAAGAGAGAAGATAAACAAATAAGATTCAAATATATGGTATATTTCATTGGATAAGCACCCAGAAGAAAAATAAAGTAGGGTGTAAGGAGAGATAACAATAGAAGTGTGTGTGTGTGTGTGTGTGTACATGCATGCACCCTTTTTGGTTGGGGAAATTTTCACTGATAAACCAACAGAGTTGAATCAGGAGTGTAAGTGAGCATGTGTATATCTTGAGAGAGAGCTGTTTTCCAGAGGGAACAAAAGATGCAAATCTGTGTGGTAAGAGGCCTGATACAGTGAAAACACAGTACAGAGCCCAGCATGGTTAGACTAGAGAGAGAGGGAGAAACATTTTGTAGTTGTCACCATAAAGATCTTGAATATTTTTCAGTCTTGCTCTGAATACCTTTTTTACGTTCTTTCTAAAATTACCTTTCTAACTGGTTATTGCGGGTGTATCAGAGAATTTCTGATTCTTGTGTGTTGACTTTATATCCTGGCACATTACTGAAGTTAGTATTTTAACAGTTGATTTCATTTGATTTTCTATTAAGTGACAGTCCTGCCTAATGACTATCTCTTCCCTCCTAACTATATGTTTTATTTATTTTTTCCTTGTCTCACTACATTTCTATGATGCTCAGTAAAATACATAGCAGTGGCTATGAAAGTGAGCATCTTTTTTCCTTTCTGTAATTTTAATGAAATGCTTCCAATTCCTCAATAAAACATGATGTTTACTATGTCTTTCTTTAATGAAGCAGGGGAACTTTCCCCATATTTATAATTTGGTAAGCCAATTTTTTTAAACTAAAACCTTTTCAACATCTCTTACAAAGCTTGTATGAGTGTGTGTGTGTGTGTGTGTGTGTGTGTGTGTGTGTAGCATGTTAATGTTGTAAATTGCACCTTTATATAGAACTATTTTTCAATTTTCAGACATACATTGATTGAAAAATATTGTGTCTACAGGTGCAGACAATGTTCTAGGCACTTGAGTTGCATCATTGAACAAAACACCCCCAAATTCCTGACTTCATGGAGCTTAAATTCTAATGACGGAAGGTAGCAAATATAAATGATAAATATTATAAATGTGAAAATTATATTTTTAGTAGGAAGAGATAAGTGCAATGTAAAACAGAGACAGCAGAGCAGACAAGGGGAATCAGATGTGGGGTGTGGGTTTGTACTCTGATTTAAATGGGCTGACATCGCAGGTTCTGAGCACAGTGGCATGACGTGCCTTGTGGCTCTGCAGCCTCACTCTGGACTATTAGACTGTATGGAGAACATGAGCAAAGCAAGAAGAAGGAGACATGTTAAGAGCTCATTATATTAATAAAAAAGAGATGGTAGAGACAGATTTGGTAAATAACAGTGGAAGTGATGAAGACCTACTTCTATTCTGAAGTAGAGCTAACTGGGTTTTCTGGATTTTCAGTTGTATATGGGGTATGAGAAGAAGAGAGAGGTTAAGGTTTTTGGCCTGAGTAACCTGATCACAACCTTTCTTTTAGTAAATGGCTAGATTTGGTTTGCTAATAATTTATTTAGGACTTTGACGATAGTCAAATTAAAATTATGCTGGAATTGTCTGTTTTTCCATAAGCTTTGCCTGGTTATATTAGCCTTTTAAAATACATAGGGCAGCTTTCTGCATGTTTAGGAGAGGTTTGTATGAATTGAGCTTTCTTTTACCTAAAATTTTGGTGAAGCATGCTCAGAAACTCATTTAGACCTTTGCCTTTTTTGAGGTAGTGGAGGGATGTGTCAGGGGTCTCTGAGACTAACCCCAAGTTTGGTGATTTGCTAGAAGGACTCACAGGATTCAGTATTTAGTTGTACTCGGGGCTAAGATTTATTCCAGCAAAAGGGTGCAAAGCACAGTCAACAAAGAGCAAAGGCATATAGTAGTGTGTATAGGTCAATCCCAATCTTCCGGGTTACCCCTCCTATCCTCTCTGCTGTTAACCATAAGTTTGTTTTTTACATCCGTGACTCTATTTCTGTTTTGTAGATAAGTTCATTTGTACCCTTTTTTTAAGATTCCACATATAAGCGATATCATATGATATTTGTCTTTGTCTGACTTACTTCACTCAGTATGATAATAAGGACCTACTGTATAGCACATGGTACTCTACTCAATACTCTGTAATGGCCTATTGAAAAAGAATCTAAAAAAAACAGCGGGTATATGTATAACAGATTCACTATGCTGTATAGCAGAAACGAATGCAATATTGTAAATCAACTGTACTCCAATAAAAATAAAAAATAAAAAAGGAACAAAGGCACAGGGCATGGGGCAGTATGGAGGAACCCAGGTGCAAGCTTCCAAGAGTCCTCTATCAGTGGAGTCGCACAGGCTACACTTATTCCACCAGCAACAAGATGAATATCTGTGAAGTGTGTTCTACAGGGAAGCTCATTAGAGACTCAGTGCCCAGGGATTTTCTTGGTGGCTGGTTACATAAGCCCCTGTGTATAGCATACACCCAAATTCCAGACAGCCAGAAAGAAAGCAGGTGTTTAGCATAAACCATACTATTTACGCAAACAGTGTAGGCACAGTGAACCACTCATATAAAGTTTTATGTCAGTGTAGGGAA
>NW_006787454.1:1465217-1467348 GCF_000442215.2 Lipotes vexillifer
TTTACCAATCAAGTTCCCAGATGGCAGCCAAGGGCAAACCTTGCAAACTGACCTTTCTAAGGATTGCAGTCACAGACTTGTTACAGTAACTCTTTTCTGTCCAGAGGAATTGGGTGATACAGAGATAGGAGGTAGATCATATTGATTATTGTTTCAATTTCTTCTGTATTTATTGATGGATTTAGGTTTTTAATTTCTTCATGAGAAAATTTGGGTAATTTTTCCTCAGAAAACTTGTCATTTTAATTTGATTTCAGGTTATTGACAAGTTTATAATATTGTCCTATAACTTTGAGATTATTTTCCAGGCTTTGTTCCCTTTTTTATTTCTAATATTTATTTGTAACTTGTCTCACTATTCTAGATTATACTTTTTTTTTTAACATGGCTATTGGAGTATAATTGCTTTACAATGGTGTGTTAGTTTCTGCTTTATAGCAAAGTGAATCAATTATACATATACATGTGTTCCCATATCTCTTCCCTCTTGCGTCTCCCTCCCTCCCACCCTCCCTATCCCACCCCTCTAGGTGGTCACAAAGCACCGAGCTGATCTCCCTGTGCTATGCGGCTGCTTCCCATTAGCTAGCTATTTTACGTTTGGTAGTGTATATATGCCTATGCCACTCTCCACTTTGTAACAGCTTACCCTTCCACCTCCCCATATCCTCAAGTCCATTCTCTAGTAGGTCTGCTTCTTTATTCCCGTCTCATCCCTAGGTTCTTCATGACATTTTTTTTCCCTTAAATTTCATATATATGTGTTAGCATACGGTATTTGTCTTTCTCTTTCTGACTTAGTTCACTCTGTATGACAGATTCTAGGTCCACTCACCTCACTAAAAATAACTTAATTTCCTTTCTTTTTATGGCTGAGTAATATTCCATTGTATATATGTGCCACATCTTCTTTATCCATTCATCCAATGATAGACACTTAGGTTGCTTCCATGTCCTGGCTATTTTAAATAGAGCTGCAATGAACATTTTGGTACATGACTCTTTTTGAATTATGGTTTTCTCAGGGTATATGCCCAGTAGTGGGGTTGCTGGGTCGTATGGTAGTTCTATTTGTAGGTTTTTAAGGAGCCTCCATACTGTTCTCCATAGTGGCTGTATCAATTTACATTCCCACCGACAGTGCTAGAGGGTTCCCTTTACTCCACACCTTCTCCAGCATTTATTGTTTCTAGATTTTTTGATGATGGCCATTCTGACCAGTGTGAGATGATATATCATTGTAGTTTTGATTTGCATTTCTCTAATGATTAATGATGTTGAGCATTCTTTCATGTGTTTGTTGGCAATCGGTGTATCTTCTTTGGAGAAATGTCTATTTAGGTCTTCTGCCCATTTTTGGACAGGGTTGTTTGTTTTTTTGTTATTGAGCTGCATGAGCTGCTTGTAAATTTTTGAGATTAATCCTTTGTCAGTTGCTTCATTTGCAAATATTTTCTCCCATTCTGAGGATTGTCTTTTGGTCTTGTTTATGGTTTCCTTTGCTGTGCAAAAGGTTTTAAGTTTCATTAGGTCCCATTTGTTTATTTTTGTTTTCATTTCCTTTTCTCTAGGAGGTGGGTCAAAAAGGATCTTGCTGTGATTTATGTCATACAGTGTTCTGCCTATGTTTTCCTCTAAGCGTTTGATAGTGTCTGGCCTTACATTTAGGTCTTTAATCCATTTTGAGTTTATTTTTCTGTATGGTGTTCGAGAGTGTTCTAATCTCATACTTTTACATGTAGCTGTCCAGTTTTCCCAGCACCACTTATTGAAGAGTCTGTCCTTTCTCCACTGTACATTCCTGCCTCCTTTATCAAAGATAAGGTGACCATATGTGCGTGGGTTTATCTCTGGGCTTTCTATCCTGTTCCATTGATCTATATTTCTGTTTTCATGCCAGTACCATACTGTCTTGATTACTGTAGCTTTATAGTATAGTCTGAAGTCAGGGAGCCTGATTCCTCCAGCTCCATTTTTTGTTCTCAAGATTGATTTGGATATTCAGGGTCTTTTGTGTTTCCATACAAATTGTGAAAGTTTTTGTTCTAGTTCTGTGAAAAATCCCTGGGGTACTTTGATAGGGATTGCATTGAATCTGTAGATTGCTTTGGGTAGTAGAGTCATTTTCACA
>NW_006787455.1:0-6928 GCF_000442215.2 Lipotes vexillifer
TATGCTCCGCAACGGGAGAGACCACAGCAGTGAGAGGCCCGCATACCACAAAAAAAAAAAAAAGAGAAGGTGTGAATTAATAGAAAATAAATAATATGGTCTCTGCTGCTTATATCTGGCACATTGCTCCTAAATCCCTTGTAATGTCCTAAGAGAATAGAAGCATCTTTTGTTCTAATATTTGGTCTCCTTGACTTTGGTTTCTGACACAGAGCTCCTAAATTCCTTGGAATTTACTGGGTGGTAATAATGTCTTTTGTTCTAACGAGACAACTCTTGGTGGGATCATGAATAACTTCAGGATGGGGGCTCATCACTAGAGACCAAGCCATGATTAGAAGCTTGGAACTCATGGCCTCACCTTTCATCCTCTGGGAAGGGGAGAGGGGCTGGAGACTGAGTTAATGATCAATCATGCCTATGTGATGAAGCCTCGATAAAAACCAAAAAAATACAGAGTTGGGAGAGCTTCCGGGTTGATGAATACATCCACATGCTGGAAGGGTGACACACTCCAACTCCAGGGGGACAGAAGCTGCTGTGCTCAGGACTCTTCCATACCTTGCTGTATGTATCTTTTCATCTCACTGTTTATCTATATCATTTATTATCTTTTATAATAAACCAGTAAACATAAGTAAGTGTTCCCCTGAGTTCTGTGAGCCATTCTAACAAATAATCAAACTCAAGGAAGGGATTATAGGAACCTTAGTGTATATAGCCTGTCAGTCAGAAGTACAGTACAACTTGAACTTATGCTTGGTATCTGAAGTTGGGGAAGTCTTGTGGGATTAAGCCTTTAACTTGTAGGATATGATGCTATATCCAGGTAGATAGTGTCAGAACTGATTTGAATTATAGGACACCCATCTGGTATTGGAGAATTGCTTGATGTGTGGAAAACCCACATATCTGATGTCCGAAGTGAAGTGTAGTAGTAGTGTGAGAAGAGAGGAGAAACACAGTAGTCTATTTCTCCAACTTAGAAGGAAAAGTTAAGTTACATCCCCAGTAAAACTTTGATCCTGAGACAATTATTCAATTGCAGAAGACTTAGCCAAAAGAGTAGCAGAAACCAAATTGTTTAAAGCACTGAACTCGGCAGCCTACCACAGTGACCAATATCTCCCTGGCAGGGCTGAAGCCTAGGTGGTCTAATAACTGTTTTCCATCATAATTTTCATGCTTCTCTGATAATTATAACTTTGCTTTCCTGCTATGTTATTCTCCCCATTCTGAGAAACCACTTAGAATACTTGAGTGAAATCCCCTGGAAATCAAGCTGAAAGGACTCTGAGGAGACATGATGAATGCTAAGTTATTCAGCCACTTGTGATTATTTTATTTAAAGCCAGATATTAGTAAATTTTGATGAGCTGTCATACTATTATTAAAATTCTCCTTAAAGAATTCCAAAATGAAGATAAGTATAACTTTAGAAATGCGAAAAGTAGGATGGCAAAAATCAGTGGTTGATTTCTTAAGCTAGTTTGGCCTCCATGAGTGAAATCATGAATGCAGAAGAGCACAACAGACTATTTAATGTAATAGATCTGTCTCAGATGCAAGCCAGCCTTAAAATGGGTTAGTTTGAAAAGATTCCATCCTATCACAGAGGAGTTCAAACATCAGGCTTCCTTATGACAATTTCTGCTTCAGAGAACTTTGGTTTTCAAATTCTAGTGCACCTGAAAGTTACCTGGCTTCAAAAATAGTATGCTGAGAGAAGGAAAACAGAAGCAAAGATTATCTATTGTGGGTTCCATTTTGATGAGGCTCAAGGACAGACATAACCAATGTATGCTGAAAAAAAGTCAGAATTGTGCTTAACACAGAGTATTGAGGAGAATTGACTGAAAAAAAGCAAGACGAACTTTCTGGGCTAATAAAAATGTTCTATATCTTGGTCTGGATGGTCATCACACATAATTTACTATATACAGTTATATCTCCATGAAGTATTATTTAAAAAATAATCTACTGGCTATCTAGTTAGAAATATAAATTTTTGAAACTCAACATCACAGATACTAATTCAGGAGATATAGGGGGATGAAGTCCCAAAATCCACAATTTGATCTTCAGTGAGGTACTCCTTATATCCCACTTTAATATTTGCTGGTAGAATGAACAGTCTGTACTTTTAGACAGAGCTACCCTAGGGCCTACCAGACCATATTGGAGATTTCGTCTCAGCTTTAGGAAGATACACTAGGTTCTCCCTCTCCCTCTCTGCATTAGTCAAGTGGATTCTTCTGTTGCTGCCTTTAGTCGCCTGAGGATAATTAAAGTAGAATAATCATTTCTGTCTCCGTCTCTCTACTGTGTCTCCTGTTCTATAGGTTCTCACATGGGCTGCTCATGGAGTTGAATCCTAATTTTGATGATTGACACCAGGGATGCTGTATTTCCTGTTTTTAAGCTTCTACAGAGTAATTGGCAAAGTTGTCAGAGGTCATGGAAAGATAGCAAAATTTTGGAATATTGATAATATATATATATATATATATATATATGAAATTGTTATTACTTTCTTTTCTCAACAAAAATGTCCATTTTCTGCAAGCTAACAAACTGTAAAGTAAATGTTGAAAATACAAACTTGAAAATGAGGTAGTTTTCTATTTCTTTAGCTTTATTTTTCAAAAATCTTTGAAAATTGATTTGTTAAGAATCAATTGTTAAGAATGTTATTCTTAACAAATTGATTTGTTAAGAATAAAAATGATTGTTATATATATTTAAACAAAATTAAAGCAATTCTAGGGTAATTGATTAAAAATTTTAGATAATTACCAAAATAATTATTACTACATACTATATAACAAAAAACAAGGAAGCTTTATATATAATTTAACACTAAATAATTATTTTAATACAGAAGCCATCAAATTTAACCAAACTATGAAAACATGGCTTTAAAAAAGCATTAAAAATTGGCAACTTTTTACCCAAATTTTGAGTATTTCTTCACAATTGTGAAATCTGGAAGGCAGGAAGTTTTATCAGAACTGAACAGAGAAATAAATAGTTCTACAAGGATAGTTGAAGACTTCAATATCTCTCTTGCAATAATAGATAAAACAACCAGACAGAAGATAAGTAAGACAATAGAGGACTTGAACAGCACAAGAAACCAACTAGATATAACAGACATATACAGAACTCTCTACCAAATAACAACAAAATACATATTCTTCTCAAGTGCACATGGGGCATTTTCCACAAAAGAAAATGTTAGGCCACAAATTAAGTCTCCAACCACAATGAGGTGAAGTTAGAAACCAGTAACAGAAAGAAAACTGCAGAATCCACAAATTAGTAGAAATTAAACAAAACAATCAATCAAAGAACTCAAAAGGGAAATTAGAAAATACTTAGAGACCAATGGAAACAAAAATACAATATACCAAAATTGATGGGACACAGTGAAAGGAGTGCTAAGGGGGAAATTTATAGCTATAAATGCTACATAAAGAAACATGCAAGATCTCAAATCAATAATCTAACTTTACGACTTAAGGAAATAGAAAAGAATAACAAACTAAACCCAAAGCTACCAGAAGAAAGGATATAATAAATATTAAAGATTAGGACAGAAATAAACAATATGGAAAATAGAAAAATAATAGAGAAAAATCAGTGAAAGCTAAAGCTGGTTCTCGGAAAAGATCAACAAAATTGACAAACCTTTAGCTAGATGAACTAAGAGGGAAAAAGACTCAAAATATTAAAATCAGAAATGAAAGTGGGGACATTACTGTGGTATTGAGATATATAATAAGAAATACATAGTTGATCTTTGGCCCTGTTTCTGGCACAGAACTCCTAAAACCCCTGGAATTTCTTGTGATAAAGGTGTCTTTTATTATTTTAACGAGGTTACTTTTGGAACAGGATGGGGCCTCATTGTTGGTGGAGCCAATCTTGTGATAAGAGGGTTGAAACTTTCAGTCCCACTCCCAACCTCTAGGGAAAAGAGAGGGGCTGGAGGTTGAATCAACCACCAATGGCCAATGACTTAATCAATCATGCCTATGTAATGAAGCCTCCATAAAAACCCAAAATAATGGTGCTTGGAGAGATTCCAGGTTGGTGAACACATGACAATCTTGGGGAGAGTGATGCAGCTAGAGAGGGCATGGAAGCACCACCCCCTTCCCCCCATGCCTTGCCCCTTCATCTCTTCTATCTGGCTGCTCCTGAGTTATATCCTTTTATAATAAATCAGTGATCTAGTAAGTAAAATGTTTCTCTGAGTACTGTAAGCCACTCTAGCAAATTAGTCAAACCCAAGGAGGAAATCATGGGAACTTCCAAATTACAGTCAGAAATACAGGTAACAACCTGGACTTGTGACTGGTATCTGAAGTCCAAGAAGGGTGTTGTTGGAACCTCCAATCTATAGCCAATGGGTCAGAAACACAGGTGATAACCTGGGCTTGTGACTGTTGTCTGAAGAGGGGCTGTGGGGGGGAGAGTCTTGTGGGGCTGAGCCCTCAACCTGTGGAATCTGATGCTATCTCCAGGCAGACAGTGTCAGAATTGAGCTGAACCGAGTTGAATTCTCAGATACCCTGCTGATGTCTGAGAATTGCTTGGTGTTGTGTGGGACGCCCCCCACACAAACACTGGGACTGGGTCCAGGAACCCAGAAGAATTACTGACAATTCTATAGAAATTAAAAGGATTATAAGAGAGTATTATGAGTGATTATGTAAGAATAAATTATATATCTAGATGAAATACACAAATTCCTAGAAACACAAAACTATCAAGACTAAACCAGAAAGATATAGAACATCTGAACAGACCTATAATTAGTAAGGAGATATCTACCAAATATTTAAAGTAGAACTAAAATCCCTTCTCAAACTTATCCAGAAACTGAAGAGAAGACTTCCTAACTAGTTCTGTGAGGCCAGCATTACCCTGATACCAAAGCCAGACAAAGACACTAGAAGAAAACTACAGATCAATATCCCTTAGGAACACTGATGCAAAAATCCTCACAAAATACTAGCAAATGGAATTTGGCCACATATTAAAAGATTATATGCTATGGCCAAGTATGATTTATTTCTGGAATGCAAGGATGATTTAACATATAAAAATTAGTCAATGAAATAGATCATATTAACAGAATAAAGGGCTAAAACTCAACACACTTTCATGATAAAAACATTCAAAACCTAGGAACAGAAAAAAACTACTTCAACATAACAAAACCAACACATGAAAAACTCACAGAAAATATACTCAATTACAAAAGACTGAAAGCTTTTCCTATAAAATCATGAACAAAGCAAGTAAACCTGCTTTTGCCACTTCTATTCAACATAGTACTGAAACTCCTGGCCAGAGAAATTAGGCAAGAAAAATAAATTAAAAGCATCCAAATAGGAAGGAAGAAGTACAATGATCCCTGTTCACAGATGATATGATCTTATATATAGAAAACTTTAAAGATTAAAAAAAAAAGAAGAAAAAGAAAAACAAACAAACAAAAACCCTGCTAGAACTAATAAATGAATTCAACAAAGTAACTGGATACAAAGTCAAAACCCAAAAAGCAGTTGCATTTTTATACAGTAACAATGAACAAACCTAGAAAGAAATTAGGGAAACAATTCCACTTACAATAGTATCAAAAAAGATTAAAATACTTAGGAAATAATTTAACCAAGGAATTGAAAAACTTGTACAATGAAAAGTACAAAATATTGGTGAAAGGAATTTAAAATATTTTAAAAAATGGAAATACAGCTCATGTTTATGGAATACAAGACTAATATTACTTAATATTATTAAAATGCCAATACTACCTGAAATGATTTACAGATTTAATGAAATCCCTATCAAAATCCCAATGAGTTCCTTGCAGAAATAGAAAATGCATCCTAAAATTCATATGGAATCTCAAAGGACCCTGAACAGCCATAAAAATCCTAACATAGAACAATGAAGCTAGAGGACTTACATTTTCTGATTTCAAAACTAACTACATAGCTACAGTAATCAAAACAGTATGGTAATTCTATAAAGACAGACATAGATAAATGGATTATAATACAGAGTCCAGAAATAAACCCTCACATATATAGTCAAATGATTTTCAACAAGGATGCCAAAACCATTAAGAAAAAGATAATCTTTTCAACAAATGGTGGCAGGAAAACTGTATATCCACATGCAAAAGAAAGCTGGAATTTTACCTAACACCATATACAAAAACTATCTCAAAACAGATCCATGATCCAAGCTTCACAATGTCAGATTAGCAACAATTTCTTGTATATGACACCAAAGGCACAGATAACAAGAGTAAAAATAGACACATTCATGGATTTTTTTTTTAACTGTGTATCAGAAGACACTATCCGCAAAGTAAAAAGGCAACCTAGAGAATGGGAGAAAATATTTGCAAATCACATATCTGATAAGGAATTAATAAAATATATAGAAAACTCCTAAAACTCAAAAACAAACACAAAACAACCCAATTCAAACATGGGCAAAGAACTTGAACAGTCATTTCTCCAAAGGAGATATACAAATTGCCAAAAAGCACATGAAAAGATGCTCAACATCACTAAGCATTAGGAAAATGCAAAACAAAACTACAATGCAATACCACCTCACACCCAGTAGGATGGGTACTATCAAAACAAAAACAAAGCCAGAAAATAACAAACATTGGTGAGGATGTGGAGAAACTGTAACCCTTGTGCACGGTTAATGGGAATGTAAAATGATATAAACATTGTGGAAAATAGTATGGTCCTTCCTCAAAAAATTAAAAATTGCCATACGGGGCTTCCCTGGTGGCGCAGTGGTTGAGAGTCCACCTGCCAATGCAGGGACGCGGGTTCGTGCCCTGGTCCGGGAGGATCCCACATGCCACGGAGCGGCTGGGCCTGTGAGCCAT
>NW_006787457.1:0-1923 GCF_000442215.2 Lipotes vexillifer
AAAAAAAAAAAAAAAAAAAAAAAAGTATGAAGCTGGAACTTCCACTCAGGACTTACAGACAGGAGGTAATACCTGCCCAAGAAAGGTATTGCAGGCTTAGAGATAACAGAAGATTAGACTAGACTGTAAGCTCCATGTAGGCAGAGATTTTCTGGGTTTGTTTGTTTGTTTGCTATGGTTTTTGTTTGTGTTGTTCACTGCTAAGTTGAAAAGTGTCTGGCAAATAATAGGTACTCAAGAAATGTTCCATAAATGGATGAATGAATGTAGGTGACTAACACCTATTTTGAGCTGGCACTCAAAATATTACTGGGATTAACTTAGTCATAAAATATTGAAATACTGGCAACTATTCTCACTTTAGCTATAAAAAACCCTTAATCATAATATACAATATTAACAGTTAAAAAATTAACTTGTAGCAAGAATGCAATTAAACAATCGAACAGGGGACCTCAGGAGGTTGTTTACAAGTAAAAGTTATCTTTGTAGAACAGAAACATACTCCTTTCAATGCCAAACAGATGTTTATAGTTACAGTATAATAAAATAATCAATGTATATCTCTAGATATAAATGGTGATCGAGATGAAAGAAGGTTATCGGTCATGCAAAGTATACTCAACAGACTACCTTTCAGAGAGTGCATTTCGTCGTTTTGCACTCTACTTAGCTTCAAAAGTCATCAACCCTCTCATCACACAGTTTCCCTAGAGTTCAAAGCCTTCCGAGCACACACCTATTCCTTTAGTTTTCACCCGGGCCTAATTTCAGTGATCTGAAAACATGAGTAACTAAAATTGCTCTTAAAAGTCATCCCAACTGGGGCCAAATCTTAAACGATGAAACATAACAAAGCAAAGCGACAGATACAAAATAACAGGCAAGTTTTCTATTTGACTACATGCGTCATAAATCACGTTATATTTCAATATTGATAGAGAAGCAATAGTAAGGACCTAGCATCAAAAACATGACAGGTTTAGCAAACAGGGACATACAAAATGAGTAATTCCCATTAAAATCTTTGATAAGGACAGACATAGATACCATATGCATCATACAAGGGCCACAAATGTCATGAAAGCAGTGGTTTCCATACTTTGATTTCACAAACCGGAAACTGCCATTATTGAACATGAAACGGTGCCAGATGTAGCCGCTGAACCAAAAGTCATCTGTAATGGTTTCCAAATACAAGCTGCTCAGAAGTGGGTCCCTTCAAGTTCTCCCGTTCCCTCCTCATCCTCCTCTGATTTGGGGCTACCACGCCTCCTCCTTGTGAATTCTCCTTTTTTATTCCTCAAACTATATAAATTGGGCTTTTGTCAACTGAAACAATAAACCAGCACTCCAAATCGGAAAAGGATTAATACTATAAAACTGATATAAATAAATTGTGTATAATCTTGCTGCAAAATAGAATGTAATTTTTCTGTTTGAACTTTTAAAATATATCCAGCTTTAAAATATTTTAATACCTGTTGGTATAAGCTTGATAACCTAACATTTGGAAGGACTGTCCAAGATCATGTCCTTACTACTTTTTAAATTTTAAAACGTTTTGTTAAAAAAAAATTTTTTTTAAGTATGCACGCATCTTTAGAATGCCCCCCAAATATTTAAATACATATTTTAAATGTGCTTTATATGAAATATGTATATACATATATATGTATGTGTACACACCGCAACACACACACATATTGCCCTAAAAATGTTAACTCACTTAATTCTCACAACAAACCTATGATGTGGGTACCATTATTTCCAATTAAGGAATGTGAAGCACAGAGAGGTTAACTTTCCTCTGGTCATGCAGACAGTAACTGGCTGGGCTCTATATTATATATACTATATATATGTAGAGTGTGTATATATATATATATATATATATATATACTATATAAATATATATATATA
>NW_006787460.1:0-232 GCF_000442215.2 Lipotes vexillifer
TCTACACATGTCATGAGATCTAGTCTTTGTACAGTGCTGTTCAAATCTGTGATTCCCTTACTGCGGTGCTGTCTGGTCACTGTATCCATAATGAAAGCAGGCTGTGCTAGTGGACTTTTAGAGCTGCCCTAGCAAAGTCCCACCGAGGAGGTGGCTAAAACTACAGAAAGGTACTGGGTCCCAGTCCTGGTGGCTAGAAGTCCAACCTCAACTTGCTGGAAAGTTTGGTTTC
>NW_006787461.1:0-248 GCF_000442215.2 Lipotes vexillifer
AAGATGCTACCAGGAAACTACTAGAGCTCATCAATGAATTTGGTAAAGTAGCAGGATACAAAATTAATGTACAGAAATCTCTTGCATGCCTATACACTAATGATGAAAAATCTGAAAGAGATATTAAGGAATCACTCCCATTTACCACTGCAACAAAGAGAATAAAATACCTAGGAAGACACCTACTTAAGGAGACAAAATACCTGTATGCAGAAAACTATAAGACACTGATGAAAGAAATTAAAGAT
>NW_006787462.1:0-9407 GCF_000442215.2 Lipotes vexillifer
AAGGGAGGGAGGGAGGGGGGGGGACTTCCCTGGTGGCACAGTGGTTAAGAATCTACCTGTCAATGAAGGGGACACGGGTTCGAGCCCTGGTCGGGGAAGATCCCACATGCTGCGGAACAACTAAGCCCTTGCGCCACAATTACTGAGCCTGCACTCTAGAGCCCATGAGCCACAACTACTGAGCCCACGTGCCACAACTACTGAGCCTGTGCTCTAGACCCCATGCTCCACAACAAGAGAAGCCACTGCAATGAGAAGCCTGTGCACTGCAACAAAGAGTAACCCCCACTCGCCCGCAACTAGAGAAAGCCCGGGCACAGCAATGAAGACCTAATGTAATTTTTTAAAAAAATAGAAAAGCAACAAGCATTTAAAAAAAAGAGAGAGAGAGAAAGAGAAAAAAGCAAAAAGAAAAATTCAGTCTCCACCTTGTTCACCTTAGTGTTTGTCTTATTCTAGGGCTGAATGAGCTTCCGGATCATGTCCTGGTGAGCTATATATACTCTGAAGGTGCTTTAAGTGTCCATAACTAATTTATTATGTTGACCTGAAACACACTGAAGAGTACTGGAGCACAGTTCTATCTCCTATCAGATCACTCTGCAGCTGTCATCACTTCCCTCTCCCTCATTCATTTGTTTATTCAAGACATTCTTTAATCTCCACAACTTGTCTAGCACATTACGGGGCACGAAGGATACCAAGGTAATGCTTATAATTCTAATCATCCATCCAGTCCAGACCCGGAGTGGGATGACGCTTAAAGAAATGCATTTCAATAGTCATAATTAAGTAAAACGCAACTTAACCTCTGTGTTTATATACTTTAGAAATTAGGAAAGCCCCATTCATAATCCACCACAATCCTTCATCACATACACTTTTCTCTCATCCCAGTGTTCTCTTCTGCTCTTCCCCCAACATTTTCCCCAATAAAAACTCTCTATCAACATGCTGCCTGAATTTTCTGTCTTTGCCCTTCTGCAATCTCTTTCATAATTAATGATGTAGCTATACTTAGCCTCCCTCCCTCCCAAAGAGAAAGAAAAGGAGAAAGCAGAGGGCAAAAATAAGACTGTGTAGCAGGAGGGGAAGTGTAGGGTCCAGTAATGCACAAGTAAATGAGATAGAGACCCCGCGACCTCAACAAGCTGCTTTCTAATGGACACACAGAAACGCAAGCATAATTGTTCTGTCTGTATGATGGGCTATAATACACAGCATTATTACACTGGAGGGTAGTATCTGTTAGAATCCTGCAAATGTGACTGAACTCATGTGATGAGTGCAGGGCTGCAGCATGGAAGGAGCTGAAGGGGGCAGGAGGCCCCATCCCACTGGATCTTTGGGGCTTTCGTCCAGGAGGCTCAGCTTCAGCTCTGGCCCTTGCACTGGCCCTCTTCACTACCAAAGAGTCTTCAAAATCTTGGCAGTCATTTCTAGTTCCTGGAAATAGACTTCTCATCTCTTTTGTTACCTAATGAGTCTAGAATTAGACCAGATGCTTTGGTGTGTTCTACTCAGCACTTTACAAAAGGCCTGGCATCCCAGGACTAATAGAGTGGCCCTCTACACACCAGCTGACAGCACATTAGCTCCCTCCATCTCTGCTGCACACTGAACCCAGAATACAAATGCTCATTCTCTGAGTACACATGGATCTTTTTTCTCTGCCATATTAACGAATTAAGCGCCATTTAAACTGTACTTAGCCTGGGCATTATTTCTACCCAAGTGCATCACTTAGTCACATTAAATTTCATATTCCACTTTGAAGCCCATTTGCCTAATCCCTCAGAGTTTATCCTGTGAAATGGTTCTATCTTGGTTTCTTAACATTTCCTCTATTTCAATGCCAGCAGTGAGTGTAAAAAATAATGCACGTCACCTCTGTAATCCCTTCCATTAAAAACAAGCAAACCAAGAAAGAAATATAATGAAGAGAAAGTGACAATTCATGGCAACCAAACTTATAAAACAAGGCTCAGAAACTTTTGTTTATTTTTTTTGTTTGTTTGGTGGTTTTTAAAAAATCATTTCGACCCAAAACCCATGAAAGAAAAGGAAATGGAGACATTGAGAATTTAAATGACTTCTCATGGTCACTTAAAATGCCTGTGGTAAAAATATGAGTAGCTTAGTATAGTATAAAGATCAAAGGCTTTGGAGTCAGACAGGTTGAGGTTGGGGAGGGGTGAGTCTGAGCTCAGACACTGTTGAGCTCCATATCCTCAGCTGTGACTTCTCTGAGTGCCAGTTTCCTCATGTGCAAGATAGAGGAAATAAGACCCACCTTGCAAATGCTGTTAAGAGACCAAATAATGGCACCTAAAATGTCTAGTCCAATTAAAACATTTTTGAGAGCTACGATGAGGACGACGTTGATGATGATGATATCACATTGTTGATTCCCATCTTCTAAACCAGGTGTGGGCAATCTTTTTCTGTAAAATTCCAGACATTAACTATTTAGACTTTGTAGGTCACCCGGACACACATTCTGCCACTACAGCATAAAAGCAGACATAGGAAACATATAAGCGATAAGTATAGCTGTGTTTTTTGTAGGCTGTTCAAAGCAGGTGGCAGGCTGGACTTGACTGGTGGGCCATAGTTTGCCGACTCCTGTCCTTGCCATCAACTATTAATTTTTTTTTTATTTTTAATTTTATTTTTTTAACATCTTTATTGGAGTATAATTCCTTTACATTATTGTGCTAGATTCTGCTGTATAACAAAGTGAATCAGCTATATGTGTACATACATCCCCATATCTCCTCCCTCTTGCATCTCTCTCCCTCCCACCCTCCCTATCCCACCCCTCTAGGTGGTCACAAAGCACTGAGCTGATCTCCCTGTGCTATGTGGCTGCTTCCCACTAGCTATCTATTTTACATTTGGTAGTGTATATATGTCCGTTAGTATATATAAGTCCATGCCACTCTCTCACTTCGTCCCAGCTTACCCTTCCCCGTTCCCGTCCCCATGTCCTCAACTCCATTCTTTACGACAGGAATAAAGACACAGACTTAGGTCTAACTTTGACTAGAAAGACTCCTTCCTTGTTTGACAGTTTCTCAGAAAAACAGAGTGGTTGATTATGGAGCAGGTGGCCTAAATGATATGTACACCCTTATCTTTTTTTTACTGTCTAGAATGGCTAACTTCCTGGTACCTGTGGAATTGAAAAAATGAATTCTTACCTCTCACTTAATCAGCACAGACTTAGAAGTCTGATTTCATGAATGTCTGGTTTGAAGAGTACTTGTTTATTACTCAGGACCAAGAAATGAAAGACCTTAAATCGTGGTGAGCTTCTAGACCCTTGGGAATCAGTGTTCCCTTTAAAGTGCCTTCCAGGACAGACTCAGCAGAGGAGTGTGACAGAAAAGGCCAAAGTCTTTATAAGCTTCTAGCTTCAAGCTTGTGTGAGCTGCAGTAACTTGAGGGTTTCATAAGTGTCTCCGCTTCTGTGGTTTTGTTACTGTTGCTGCAGGCCCATGACAGCCCCCCAGATGAGCAGGTGTGACCAGGGTCATAAAGGGGCCACCACAGCCAACCACACCATGTCGTCTGGGGTGACTACCAGGTAATTCACTGGCTTTATTCTTCTGTGGTCTCTCAATGTCGTACAACCTGAATCTCAGCTGTTGCAAGTGAAAGGAATCCTGAAAATAGTCGATATTGAGCGTGAAAATCTCCAAGGAAAAGAGAAGGTGAGAGTTGAGAGTTACACGAAAATACCTAGGCTTTTTTTGCAATTGTCACCTTTGTAAATGAAGAGAAGTAAGCCACCTTCAGAAACTGGTATTTATGTCCATTTGTTTGTGTGAACATGCAAGATGTTCTCTGCCTCCTGGGTGGTCTTTGAACTATTCCAGTGTTGTTTCACTTGCCTCCAAGAAAAAGGCAAAGGAAACAATAATAATCAGGAGGTGGCTTCTCATTCCAGGGCAGTTGTGCAGAGTCACCTTTCTTTCATCTGGACAGATTTTCTACAGACATTTCATCCAAGCTTTTACTTAGCCCCTTAACTTATGCTTTCATGGTTGTTGACTTAATCACCTTCCCTCTTTTGGTGCAACTCAGACACTGGCTGCACTAGTTAATACTTTACTTCATTCTGCCTGGGTTAACCTCTAAATACTCTGAGACAAAAATAAAAGTTTAATTAGCTTCCTCCTCCAAGGAAGATTTAAGACAGAGCAAACCCAAAATCAGCTAGGGAGAAAGTTCTCTTTTCCCAGTATGGAGTAATTAGCAGAGATTATAAGGAAAAACTGAATAATTTTCTATTTTCTCTGAAGCACATTATTAAGTGTATATCATTATTTATGTAAATTCCCTGCTTATCATATATTTATGTTAAAAATGAAATAAGTTCCAAACTATCACATCAGATATAAATTATCTGATGTGATAGTGTTACCTCAGTTTCTCACATTAGGGGAAAATGATTATATGGGTTTTGAGTAATGAGTTTCAGTGATATTTAGGGGTTTCTCTAAGCTTACTGAGCTATGTTCAACTCTAGATGAAAGGTGCCCAGAGAAAGAGGGCTTCTAAAGTCCTGTTACCCATCACTCATAAAGCAAGAAGTCTCTAGAACTGAAAGGAAATCAGCCATATTTCTTCCTAAAATATAGCACATGAAGTTAAAACTGCAACTTAGATTCACCTCACCTTGAAAGTTTTCCAAAATGTCCTTCATTTGACCACATTCCATGAGTTTGTGTGTGTTTTTAGAGTATCTGTCTTTCTACAAATTATCTGGCAGTGGAACAGCTTTCATGGCAGCTATAGTTGCAGCATATGTGGTAGGCAAATGAGAGATCAAGATTTTATATTTTAGGATTAGTATGTGTGTATTAGGGAGCTTACCAAAATGTGTAACTTCAAAGGCTTCTCGTAAGAAAAAGTCGTTAAGAGGCCCCACCACAGGGCCCCTGCTCCTACTCTGATAGTTACTGTTTTTCTGACTCCCAGGTACCAGGAACAAGGCGCCAAACTGCACTTTATCAGGTACAGAAAGACAACCTAATTTTGTACTAATTCTGTCATCTTGTGATAATTTGCCTTGTGAGCTGGGTTATGGTTCCGTCAGCTTTCTTTTCATTCAGGCATGGCATCCTACTTCTGCATAAATCCTCAGGAAGTGGCTAATGGAAAGCCACTACAGTCTGGGATGACAGTCTCTTGCAGGATGATGAACTTTCTTGATCCTTCCGATAAGGTTCTCCTAGGCCCCGCCCTGCTGCTTCATTAACTTGCATGTAATATAAGGCATCATAATTTTCTTCAGTGTGATACCTTCCTCTCATAGTGGCCCCCCATACACCTTCCCAGACCCCCAGTTAAACTTTTCTAATTCCCCAGAGAAAACCTGCACTTACTGGAGGAAGGGCAGGGCCTTCCCAGAGAGGAACTAGATGAACGGCTTGCTCGGGAGGAGTTCAGAAGACCCCGGGAGTCACTGCTGAACATCTGCACCGAGTTCTACAAGCACTGCGGGCCCAGGCTGAAGATCTTGCAAAACCTGGCCGGGGAACCGCGGGTCACTGCCCTGGAGTTGTTGGACGTGAAGTCCCACATGAGGTACTGTCCTCATTTTCTCTGCCCCTGAGTGTGCACACGGCTTGGGCCGGATGTCTGGAGGGGGTTGGGGAGGGGTGTATGCGGGGAGATAAATGTGGGGCAGGATAAAAACTTGAAACTGGCTGAAAGTGATTGGTCTCCTGTAGCTTGGATGCACATCAAACAGGGCCCTCTGGGAAAATAGATGTTAAGTCTGTGGAAAGGGATCTTACCGTGGACAGGGGAGAAATGTTCTTAAAGACAGAAAAGCCCAGTTGATACATTTGCTCCTTAATAAAAGAGAGTGAAAGGGAGATTGCATCACCTGAATTCATAGGGAAGTAACTTTCTTCCACATGCTCTTTACTGCACAAATTCTAATTTTTCACAAGAATCCAATGTCTCCTCTCTCTTATTTTACACAAAAAAATGCACAGCTACTTTCTGCTTGAGGACTTGCTCTGCCGCTACACTATCTGAGGACTCATAGTGAGGGGCCTGCAGGGAAGGAGCAGTTTTAACTCGGAGCCACACTCTGGTTGGGTCTGAGATCCCTTTTATACATATTGTGCATGATAGCCTTCCAATGTTTCGAAAAAGTGTCCTGGTAAAAATTCTGCACTAGATGAGGCCAGTCATCCTTTAAAAATTTGTACTCCTGGTATGTCAGGGAGAGCCCCCAGAATTATATCTCTGTGCACTCATGTTTCCTTTTTCCTAAGGAGATGTCATTTCACTTGTTGCTTCAAACTATAAAGGCTGTGTCTGTACTTTCAGATTCTTAAAAGGAACATGATTCCAGATGATCTTCTATTTAGATTTGTAACAGATTTTAAAGCATCATAAAAATTCCTTGAAAGGAAAATTCCATTGGTAACAAAATATTCACTTGAAAAATTTAGTATATCTGTAAAACTAAAGGTAGGCTTAAGTTCTAGCCTTTCAGAAATAACATTGCAATTTGGCAAAACACACCAATTTCCTGATTATCGTCTCTTTTTTTTCTTAAAATGATTCCTTGAAAAATTTAGAAAGTACTAAGTGAGGGAAAATGAGAAGCCAGAAATGTATGGAGAACACAGGCTCTTTATCCTCCAGACTGATTTCACATTCTCTGAGTTGCTGGCACACACCCAGAAGTCTAGAGCGTCACATGTGTTCACACTCCCTGCTGTGCTCTGATGGGGAAGAACTTATTTTGCACTAAGAATTTCAGCTCCTGCCCTGGGAAAGGCGAGGAAAGTTTGAAGTGTTAGGCTTCTGTTGCCATAGTAACTCCGTGCTCCATTCAGGCCATCTCCCCTCCTTTGCTACTGATAATGGCTAGCTGACCTGAGTAGTTGTGCATCACATTCCCAGAGTCAGAGAATCACTACTATTGACAGACATTCTGTGGGAGAAAGGGGAAAAGATTCCTGAAAGATGGGAGAGTGAGTGAAAAGGGGGGGGGAGGGGAGAGATCATGGTAATGGGTTAGTAACTGTCCTACGTATATCTGTATCTACACTCAAGGCATTTGGAGAGAGGGGAGAGCATGAGTTAGAGAGGCCTGGAGCTCCCTCTAGAGGTCAAACCCTATTAAAGGTTAAATGAGCTCTAGGAGTTCAAATGATTAGCTCTGTGCCTGGCACAGATCTAGGGCTCAGTAGATGCTAACGCTAATGAGAAAGATCCACATGCTATCCTAGACGCTGGGGATGTAAAATAAAGCCCTAGTCCTCAACATGATCACAGTTCAATACGTGAGGCACACATAAGAATACAGGATGCGGTGTTGCAAGCACTATATATCACATGTATTTATGTGTTCATTATTTTACCAAGTACTTGAGGCAACTCAGAAAATTATATGATGCAAAGGGATACAATTTACAAATTAGAGAGTCGAAACAGTGTGAAAAATTAGCAGGGAAATAGTTTATGATAAGATTAGCATGGGAAATCTACGTGATTTTATCATATTAGATACTGTTGATAAACTGTAAATTTGACTTTGGGCTTCTGAGTTATCAAAACAACAGGGAGAAATGGCTGGTTATAAAATCATAGTGTCAATAAGATAAAACACACAACTAGTTTTTTTTGGTAAAGCAAAATCCCCTTTTTAAAATATGAAGAACAAGAAGTATCTCCTGGTTGAGGCATGTTGAAAGGAAAGAGCAGAGTGATGGGCAGCAGCCTCACCAACATCCCATCACAGGTAAAGGACCAGTCTCACGTGACTGGATGCCTGGCGGTACTGAAAGCTGCAAAACGTCACGATGCAATTCAGCAAGAGTAACCTGTATGAGCACAGTTATTTCATGGCCTGGATCTATGGGAAGGTAGGCAGAATTTTTTAATGCCAGGGACTATTTAGTCGACATCCCCTCTGTTCATGCTATTTCACACCAGCTCTCAATAAAAATGGACCCGTCATGTTCTCTGGCCAAACAGAATAGATAGATAGTATCCATCAAGGAGAGAAGGTTGATTTAAAAAAAAAAAAAAAGAAAGAAATGGAGTGATATAAAAGAGGAGATAATTGCAAGAAGTACTCGATTTGAATCAGGGAGCCAAGAAGGAGTGTTGAGGCAATCTGTACCCCTGCATTTGCAGAAGTTATGATTGGCTGCAAGGCTCTCAAGTAAAACGTTCTTGATTAGATAGAGTTTCTACCCTAAAGGAATTTATTACCTCATTTTCCCAGACCAAAGCTGCCAAAGCAGCAGAATAGCAGGATAGTAAGCTCTGCAAACTAATTTTTCTCTCTCTCCCCCATCTCTCCCCTCTCTCCAACTCTCCCTCTTTCCTTTCTCCCCCTCCGTCTCTCCCTTGTGTTCTCAAGATTATTCATGTGATAGTACAGCAAAGACTGTATTAAAGGAAATTTTTGTTTTATGCTGGAAGCATATTCATTTTGTAACATGACAAGAGATGAGAGAAATTCAGTTAATAATCCATAAAATGACACAAATCCAACTCTAAGTATTGTTTTCAAGCTTGAAATAGATCAGTTATTTCTCTAGCATTTCTTAAGGTTACCTACAAGATAACAAGGGAAAAGAAATATGTGTATATACTAGATTTGTTGTGGTGGTCACTTCATGATGTACATGAGTCAAATCATTGTGCTGTACACCTTGGACTTATCAGTGCTGTATGTCAATTATATCTCAATAAAACTGGGAGAAAAAGAAAAAACCCATTTAAAAAAGAAATGTGTATATAGATATACTTTTATCTGTCAGTCAAACGACCTGAAAAGTAAAGCATTATTTTCTGCATGGCACATTTGTGAGAAAGAGATAAACAGAAGAGTGTGAAGACTGTTTAAAATGATTTCTTTAAAACACACACACTCACACACAATTTCCAGAAGGACAATGTGTATGTTCAGTCTGGCGAGAGTATGAGTGGGCATGAAGAGACAGTGACTCTTGATAGTGAAGGGTTGCCATGGAGAAGATGGATTGAATTCATGCTTCCAGATGAAGCCTCGTAGGAAAAAACTGAGGGAATTTGGGGGACCTAACATGAGAGCTTTTCAGTGTGGATGTCCAAAGATGGAATGAGCTGCCTCATGCAGTGGTGAATCCTCCATCCACGGCACTAGTCAGAGCAACTGTAGAGCAATCCATGTGGTAGAGGGGCAAGGGCCTAGCTCTGATTCCGATACCAGAGTGCCTGTCAGAGTCACCTGGCGTGCTCTTAAACTGTAGTTCTTTTTAAGCATTTGTCCTGTCTCTCTTGGAGTAATCAAAAGGACTTCTTATTAAAATGCTATAGTTTGGGCTTCCCTGGTGGCGCAGTGGTTGAGAGTCCGCCTGCCGATGCAGGTGACACGGGTTCGT
>NW_006787464.1:0-6977 GCF_000442215.2 Lipotes vexillifer
TCATATTGAATAACGATGTAAGAAATCTGCCAAGAAATCTCCCAATACTATTTCCAGTACTGGTTCATAACCAGTTCCAGCTGCCTCACCACAGAATAGGAGCACAGTAGACTACCAGGTTCCATGGTTCGCCCACTTGCAAAGTTTGTGTTGAGTTACTGGGAGTCATGCTAATGGTGGGAGTCACTCTCCCGGAAAGCATTTAAGATGAATAAAGCTGAGGGTTTAATGTACTAATGAAAAAATTTGTCAATATTTAAATCAAACGTGTGAACACTAAGTGTTTTTACATATGTTTGCCTCAGAGGTTTCAAGGCAGTCTTTGGCCTTCCAGACACGAATAAAGTAGATAGATGCACTGTTAGACTTTTGAACAATGACAAAGAAAAACAGGGAGTAACTGCTTCACTCGAAGCCTGCCAGGAAATTAATTGCCTAAGAGATGTATTTTATGCAGTGTCCAGAAAACTGCAGAGTCTACGGGAGTGGCTTGCTTTCACTAGGAGAAAACATATGTCACCTCTCACCAAAGATGTTTATGTCTTCTCACAAACCTGTCTTTTTTCAGCCTAAAGACATTCCAACTGGAAATGACTACAAAGCCAGGAGTTGATAGGTTAGGGGTGTTTAGTAATGCTTAAAATAATACCCTCATGGCAGCAGATACAATTCTGTCCTGCGAGCCCTGTGGAACAGCAACCCGGATGCCTGGCACCTGGACGTCTTTTTGTTTCTGCTTAGAGAAATTGGTGGGGGGGGCGGGGATGGGGAATGGTGAGCCTGCCTTTGACTGCCAACTCTGAAACTCACGGATCTGGGCAGGGCTCTAGAGGAGCTATAGCTAAATGCACTTAAGAAATAGGGATGGGGCTTCCCTGGTGCCGCAGTGATTGAGAGTCTGCCTGCCAATGCAGGGGACACGGGTTCGTGCCCCGGTCTGGGAAGATACCACATGCCGCAGAGCGGCTGGGCCTGTGAGCCGTGGCCGCTGAGCCTGCGCGTCCGGAGCCTGTGCTCTGCAACGGGAGAGGCCACAACAGTGAGAGGCCCACGTACCGCAAAAAAAAATTAAAAAATAAAAAAAATAATAAAAGAAAAAAAAATAAAGAAATAGGGATGGAACCTGCCTTGGTCCCCCTTTGGGATTGTATTTCAAGGAGTGCTTGCGGAAGGCTGCTGGTTGAAGCCTGAAGGAAGTCTCTGCAATTCCATAAACATTTCTTGGGCACCTTCTGCAAACCAGGTTAAATGGACTGGGCTCTGCTGGGAGTGAGATTGGGGAACTCACTCAGAGACTACAAAGAAAAATAAGGAAAGCTGCTGCACTTTAGGAACCTTCTGCCTGGTAGAGGAACAGATATCTCAATAAAGAATCCTAGACTAATGAAGTAAGTACAGGAGGCTGGAGAGAGCAAACCTACTCATGGACTAACCTGGGGGTTTCAGGAAAGCATCTTAAGAGAGCTAAGACTGAACTAGAACTGGAAGGATAAAGGACAGTGAGCCAGGTGGAGAAAGGTAAGAATGGGTTTCTTGGAAGGAAATAGCCAAGGCATAAATGTCAGTAATAGTGTGGTGTGTTCAGAAACTACCAGCTGTTCTTTATTACTAGGGCCTGGAGTTCGAGAAGGGCAATGGTAGGAGATGGGGCTGAGAGATGTATGGGGCTGGACATTCAGGGGCCTTGTGACCTCTGTTAACGTGATAGGACTGTCACCAGGGGACTTTATGCAGTGGAGAGTAACTGCAGTTGTAAGAAAGAGATGATCTGATCTAGCTATCAGATAGCTCATTCTGCAGCAGTGTGAAATATCAATTTACAGCATCAAGAATGGAGGTCAAGAGACCAGTTAGGAGGATACTGCAATCGTCTTGGTGGGACAGGATGAGAGCTAAGACTAGAACAACCATAAAAGGTTAGAATTGGAAAGAACATATCAGATAGTTCAACTTCTGTATTATACAAATGGAATGACTGAGGAAAAAAGAGGGTAAGTGACCTCTCCAAGTTACATAGAAATAAGCTTGTTGGCAGCCAACTCAGCACCAAGGACCCTGGTCCTCTGATTTCCAGCCCAGTGACTTTTCCACTCAGCAGTGCCAAGATCAGTCCCAGCATCCTGCTTGTTAGGTAATGCCCTAGAGAAATTTGAAACTTACTTGGCCAGCATTTTTCCTGTCAATTTCTAGGAAGTGGGAACAGTCCTTGCTGAATAGAGAGAACCTGTATGAAGCCAGAGTACCTGGGAGGGATCTTTTCTGTTCCTCTTCCTCCTCTCTGGCTTTAGACATCTCCTTAATGTTTGCCTCCTTCCTTTCCTCCTCCAGAAAACCAAATACTGCTTATGAAATTCTCTCCCCTCTGCTAAGTCTAAGAAGTATACACACAATTGAGCGCTTTTTCTCGAGCTTGTTTTCTCAGTGTTACTCTAACTACTATATCACTGCTAAGCACTGGGACAATTTGGAGGACACGTGGTTCAATAAAATCAAGACTGACTATTTCCATCTAAACTCCTTCCTTGTCTATGTACATATAACCATTTTGCATAGCAGCATCATTTTACATAACCCTAACCCCACATAGCAGCGTCATATGTGCAAATACTCTCCGGTGTTTCTTTGTCATTAAATCATGTGTGTACATATTTTCATACATTTATATTAGCTTTATAGTATTTCTTATAGTGGAAACAGCAGGAAATTTGGAGTGAGGCCCAAGGCTCTGGGCAAGAGACTTAGTCTCTAAACCTCAGTTTCTTCAACTAGAAAATGCAGGTAATTCTACTACCTTGACGATTCCTGGCACATAGTCAGTGTACAGAAAACATCCATCCTCCCTTCCTGCCTTTTTGGGGGTTGTTTCTGGAGCAATATACTATTTTCATAAACATCTGGGTATGGTTACAAATCATACCCATAGCTAAAAGTCAAAGGTCATGCTTCTTGTTTTAATCTACCTCAATGCTGAGAATCTTGTTGAGGAAAGAGTACAACCTTGATAACTTGTGAAGGTAAGTGGAAGAAATGAGGAAGAGAAGAGGAAACCACTTGAACTTGAAAATTAAATTGACAAAAGTTTGTGGCCTTCTCATCTTATAAACATTGAAGTAACCAGTATTTATTGTGTACCTGACGATGGCAGCGTGGTTTATGGAACGCGCCAGCCACAGGGATGACACAGATTTCCATTTTAGATGGCCCTTTGGCAGCTTCATGAAGGGTGGGTTTGGAAGAAAAGAATGCTGGGGGCTGGTCTCCCAGTTAGGGGAGTCGTCAGCCGAGGTGGGTGATGGGCTGAGCCTGGAGGGAGGACAGCGGTCAAATTCAAGCAGTGCTTTGGAAGCCAATTTAGTTTTCAGGTTAAACTGTTGCTCCCCTTAAAGGTCACCCCTTCTCCTCTCCTTCCCATCTTCGTTTCTTCCATTCAGTGGAACTAAGTGCTTGGGGAGCTTGAGTGTCTGGGCTGGGCAAGGGGAGAAATTGTAAATTTCAGGCTGTGAGATGAACTCAGTTTCCCTCTTTGCTGCCACCACACAGAAGTTAAAGTAAAAAGTGGGAGAGATTTAATTCACTCATTAAACATGTATGTATGTATGTACTAAGTGTCAACAGCTCGATACTCACTAGGCACTGTTCTAGGCAATGGGGACACAGCTGTGACCAAACCAAAGTTCCTGTCCCCATGAAGTTTGTATATAAACAATAAACAATTAACTGTATCAATACAGAGTATATCTGATGATACCAAATGGAATAGGTAATAATCAGTTAGATAAGGGCAAGGGAACAGTGGTAGGCATGAGGTCAAAGAGGTGGTGGGAGCAGCAGAAGACTATGTAGGGACATTGTAAGGACTCCAGTGTTTCCTTAACACAAGAAGGGAAGTCTTTGGAGGAGTTTGAGCAGGGGAGGGACATAAACAAGGATTCCTCCAGCTGCTGCGCTGAGAATAGACTGGGGAAGGTGGCCAACAGTGGGAGTGGGAAGACCAGCTGTGAGGCTACTGGAAAAAAAATCATGCAGAGATAATGGTGGCCTGAACCAGAGGGTAGCAGTAAAGGTAGGTTTGGGATCGGTTTTGAAGGAGGAGGTGGAAGCATGGGCTGGTGGTTTGCATATGGTTGTGAGAGAAAGCGTAAAATCAAGGAGAACACAAAGTTTTCGTCGTGAGCAGAGGAAGGAATCGGTATTTACTGGGATGGTGGAAGAGTTCCAGAATGGTCTTGGAGGGAAATAAAGATTTCAATTTTAGACATGTTGAGTTTGAATTCCTTTTACATACCCAAGTGGAGATATGAAGGCTGAAGTTCAGAGAGTTGTCTCAGCTGGAGATAAGAGTGTGGGAGTCTTCAGTACAGAAATGGTCATTTAAAGCTTAGGAGGCAGGAAGATCAGGTAGGGAGAGAGAATACAAGGAAGAGGTCTGAGGACTGAGACTTAGGGCTCTCAATGACTAAAATTTTGAACTAGCGCAGGAGACTAAGAAAGCACAGCCAAAGAAGTAAAAGGAAAACCAAGAGAGAAACACTGTCCTGGAAGCTGAGTGAAAAAAGGTATTTCAAGAGCTGTGTCAGATGCTGCTGCTAGGTCAGTAATGATAAAGACTGGACATTCACTGTTGGATTTAGTAATGGAGACCACCGACCTTGACATGAGCTCTTTCAATGGAATGGCAAGACAAAGGCCTGATTGGGGTGGGTCCAAGAGCCAATGGGGGAACTGGAGAAAGCAGGTACAGATATCCTTGAGAGGAGTATTCCTATAAAAGGGAGTACAGAAATGTGGAGGTAGCTGAATGGGGACACAGTCTGAAGAGAATTTACGGTGGGAGGTATTATAGTACATTGATGTATTGATGGGAATGATCCAGTAGAGATGGGGGGAAATGGCAATATAGAACAGAAAAGGGACAATTGCTAGAGCAATATCCATGGATAGGTGATTGGGGGTGGGGTCCATGCGCTCAAGTTGATGGTTATTGGGCCTTAAAGTGGAGCACAGAGCGTCTACCCACAGTAATGGGAAAGGAGGCAGAGTCTATGGAGCAGACCAAGGAGGGGTGGTTTAATCAAACTTCTCTTCTTAAAGGCTAACCCCTAAGTCTTGGCCTTTCTGATTCATAAGCCATACCTACTTCCGTCCCCAACATGTTCAGAGTTCACACACATGCATGATTTTATGTATGACTTATCTTTGGTCCAATGAGAAGGAACTGCAAGATGCAAATTATAAAAAAGGGAGTGAGAGAAAGAGCTTCCAGCTAGAAATCTAAGCTAATGTCAGCACTACAAGGGTGGGGATTTTTGTCTGCTTTCTTCTCTCCAGTGCCTACAATAGTACCTGGTAAATCGGTACACCTATTTCTATAATAAATAGAGCAAAAAAGGGACTTATACTTCATAAACAACTACCATGATTGAATAGTTTGTATACACGATCTTATTTAACACACCAGTTTTACAGATGAGGAGATTACACACCTAGCCCCAGGCCACGCACAGCTGGAAGGCAGCTGTCAGGACTGCACCCAGTTCTGTGGGTCTCCAAAGCCCAGGTCTTGCCCGGACACTGTACTTTGACCATCCAACTACTAGGTGAACTTGGTCAAGTCCTATAGCCACTCACTCTTGGTTCTTTCAGCCTTAGAAGGGGTTGGACCAGAGGTCGGAAAAGTCCCGTTCCAAAGGAATGACTCCATCAGACAATAAACAGACCCAGGGGACAGCCACGAGGCTTGGTGCCTGCCCTGAGTTCACAGTCCCCCTTCACACACACCAGTTCTGCCAGCGGGCCCCTTACCATTTTCTGCCAGCTCTGACATAGACTCGGCTCTCTCCATGAAACAGCTGGATGTTCTGTACTCTGTGTCTTTCACGTATTGCCCTTGTGCCAGGTTGTGGACAAGTTGAACCTGCCATCTTGGGCCCTAATCCCCAGCCCTAGCTCTCCAGCCATTTGCCAGACTGTCACTAATCACATCACTTTCTGGTGTCCCCTTGTCTTCACTATAAAATCCCTTCCCTCCCCATTTTTTCCTACTCTTATAATTTTGAGGTAGCAGATTGAAATAAGACTACGTTAAAAAGACTTTAAAGGAACATGAAAGTAGGATTTGAGTCCACAGAGAAGTCCCCTTGGGCCTGTCCTGCCCCACTCCCCCCATTACTCCATGAACCCTCACTCTGTCTTCGACTCCACTTATCTTGGTAGCATACCATTTAATCCATGATCTGTTGAATTCTTCCTTTTTGAAGCTATCACCTCCTCCAGAAGCCTTCCCAGCCTCAGGTGGATGTGCTTTCTTTTATTCTCAGCACAAGGCTTCAGCAAACTTGGTTGAAAAGAAAGAGGAATGGGCAGGAGAGAAGGAGGGAAAAGGTAACAGAGGTGATGTTTATCACACTCACGTTTCTCCCCCACAGAATGTAAAGTCCTAGTGAACAGGGATCATATCGTTGGTATCCCAATGCCGAGAACATAAGGCCTCCCCTTTCTCTGCTCTGCACTTTCCCATTCTAGTTAAAGCAGCCCCACACATCCACCCTCATTCCTCATTTCTCCTTAAAGAGTCCACTGGATTTCACAGCTCTGTCCCAGAGACCCCCTTGTCTAACAGATACCGCTTGTCCAGTCACAATATTCCCATTTGGTGCCTCACAAATCAAACCTTATTTTAGTGGGAATTTCTGCCTCTTTACATTTTTTTTTTTTAATGTATATTTTTTTTTATGTTTGACATGGGCACCTCTGTGTTGCCTTATTTGGGGCTGGGGGTTGGGGAGGCATTATGCTCACCACTGCTTTTTATGGAGGCTAGAAGTCTTTCCTAACTGCCCTCAGCAGAAGGAATGGGAAACAAAGCTGAGATGAAGCAGAAAAGCAAAATGGGGGATTGGGTTTCACCCCATTTCTGAGTAGTAAGA
This sequence comes from Lipotes vexillifer, assembly GCF_000442215.2. Taxonomy (NCBI): domain Eukaryota; kingdom Metazoa; phylum Chordata; class Mammalia; order Artiodactyla; family Lipotidae; genus Lipotes; species Lipotes vexillifer. The sequence continues at coordinate 6,927 of NW_006787464.1, forward strand.
TGAAATCAAGACCCTCCTAAGAAGTCCCTAAGTTCCCTTTACCACTCTTTC
>NW_006787464.1:7166-14676 GCF_000442215.2 Lipotes vexillifer
CTTTCCACAAACCCCCTCTTTTTTCAATCCATGGCCATAGGCATAAAAGGAAAGTGAAAAAAATATCAAAGCAATCCTAGTAACACTTGTGGTAAAAAATCTGACCAGATTGGTATGTGTGCATGTCATATTATTCTAAGCGTCCATTATTCTCAATGGGCAAATTTAGGGGGTAATTTGAATGCGTGATATTTGAAGAACTGCCAAAGAACATCCAAAGGGTTTCTAATGAGAACTCGGGGGCCCCAAACTTAGGGGCTCCAAGACCCATCTGTACATTCCCAGTGCCAGCCTAAGCTTAGGAGCAAAGTAGGCCCTTCATAGGAGGAAACGTCAAAACACCCCGGGGCTTCTTAGAAGGTACAAGGCTACTCCACCACGAAAACCTCAGTAAATAGGAGGGGGCAAAAGTCACTCATCCTTTTTATTAGTGACCTTCCATATTCTTACAAATACTGTTGTGTACAGTCCTATCATTCCAAATGCATGTCTAAATAGGAATAAAATCTATCACACACATAATTTCCCCTTAAGTTACATTTGTGAGTTACAAGCCCGGGTAATTCTCCTTTTCCAAAGTGAAATAAAACCCTTGTGTTCCTAAACATCGCTATGAAGCAAAGCCAGTACCTTCCCATTTCTAAGTTAGACACAAGTAACTATTTCGTGCTGCTCTGTAAACTATGACAGAACGTTATTCATCTGTTTGGTTTTTTTTGTTTGTTTGTTTGTTTTTTAACATCTTTACTGGGGTATAATTGCTTTACAATGGTGTGTTAGTTTCTGCTTTATAACAGAGTGAGTCAGTTATACATATACATATGTTCCCATATCTCTTCCCTCTTTTTCTCCCTCCCTCCCCCCCTCCCTATCCCACCCCTCCAGACAGCCACAAAGAACCGAGCCGGTTTCCCTGTGCCATGCGGCTGCTTCCCACTGGCTATCTACCTTACGTTTGTTAGTATATATATGTCCATGTCTCTCTCTCGCCCTAACACACCTCACCCTTCCCCCTCCCCATATCCTCAAGTCTGTTCTCCAGTAGGTCTCTGTCTTTATTCCTGTTTTACCCCTAGGTTCTTCATAACATTTTTTTTTCTTAAATTCCATATATATGTGTTAGCATACGGTATTTGTCCTTCTCTTTCTGACTTACTTCACTCTGTATGACAGACTCTAGATCTATCCACCTCATTACAAATAGCTCAATTTCGTTTCTTTTTATGGCTGAGTAATATTCCATTGTATATATGTGCCACATCTTCTTTATCCATTCATCCGACGACGGGCACTTAGGTTGTTTCCATCTCCGGGCTATTGTAAATAGAGCTGCAATGAACATTTTGGTACATGACTCTTTCTGAATTCTGGTTTCCTCAGGGTATATACCTAGTAGTGGGATTGCTGGGTCATATGGTAGTTCTATTTGTAGTTTTTTAAGGAACCTCCATACTGTTCTCCATAGTGGCTGAACCAATTCACATTCCCACCAGCAGTGCAAGAGTGTTCCCTTTTCTCCACACCCTCTCCAGCATTTATTGTTTCTAGATTTTTTGATGATGGCCATTCTGACTGGTGTGAGATGATATCTCATTGTAGTTTTGATTTGCATTTCTCTAATGATTAATGATGTTGAGCATTCTTTCATGTGTTTGTTGGCAGTCTGTATATCTTCTTTGGAGAAATGTCTATTTAGGTCTTCTGCCCATTTTTGGATTGGGTTGTTTATTTTTTTGTTATTGAGCTGCATGAGCTGCCTGTAAATTTTAGAGATTAATCCTTTGTCAGTTGATTCATTTGCAAATATTTTCTCCCATTCTGAGGGCTGTCTTTTGGTCTTGTTTATGGTTTCCTTTGCTGTGCAAAAGCTTTGAAGTTTCATTAGGTCCCATTTGTTTATTTTTGTTTTTATCTCCATTACTCTAGGAGATGGGTCAAGAAGGATCTTGCTGTGATTTATGTCATAGAGTGTTCTGCCTATGTTTTCCTCTAAGAGTTTGATAGTTTCTGGCCTTACATTTAGGTCTTTAATCCATTTTGAGCTTATTTTTGTGTATGGTGTTAGGGAGTGATCTAATCTCATACTTTTACATGTACCTATCCAATTTTCCCAGCACCACTTATTGAAGAGGCTGTCCTTTCTCCACTGTATATTCCTGCCACCTTTATCAAAGATAAGGTGACCATATGTGCATGGGTTTATCTCTGGGCTTTCTATCCTATTCCATTGATCTATCTTTCTGTTTTTGTGCCAGTACCATACTGTCTTGATTACTGTAGCTTTGTAGTATAGTCTGAAGTCAGGCAGCCTGATTCCTCCAGCTCCATTTTTTGTTCTCAAGATTGCTTTGGCTATTCGGGGTCTTTTGTGTTTCCATACAAATTGTGAAATTTTTTGTTCTAGTTCTGTGAAAAATGCCAGTGGTAGTTTGATAGGGATTGCATTGAATCTATAGATTGCTTTGGGAAGTAGAGTCATTTTCACAATGTTGATTCTTCCAATCCAAGAACATGGTATATCTCTCCATCTGTTTGTATCATCTTTAATTTCTTTCATCAGTGTCTTATAATTTTCTGCATACAGGTCTTTTGTCTCCTTAGGTAGGTTTATTCCTAGATATTTTATTCTTTTTGTTGCAATGGTAAATGGGAGTGTTTTCTTGATTTCACTTTCAGATTTTTCATCATTAGTATATAGGAATGCCAGAGATTTCTGTGCATTAATTTTGTATCCTGCTACTTTACCAAATTCATTGATTAGCTCTAGTAGTTTTCTGGTAGCATCTTTAGGATTCTCTATGTAGAGTATCATGTCATCTGCAAACAGTGACAGCTTTACTTCTTCTTTTCCGATTTGGATTCCTTTTATTTCCTTTTCTTCTCTGATTGCTGTGGCTAAAACTTCCAAAACTATGTTGAATAAGAGTGGTGAGAGTGGGCAACCTTGTCTTGTTCCTGACCTTAGTGGAAATGCTTTCAGTTTTTCGCCATTGAGGATGATGTTGGCTGTGGGCTTGTCATATACGGCCTTTATTATATTGAGGAAAGTTCCCTCTACACCTACTTTCTGCAGGGTTTTTATCATAAATGGGTGTTGAATTTTGTCAAAAGCTTTCTCTGCATCTATTGAGATGATCATATGGTTTTTCTCCTTCAATTTGTTAATATGGTTAATCACATTGATAGATTTGCGTATATTGAAGAATCCTTGCATTCCTGGAATAAACCCCACTTGATCATGGTGTATGATCCTTTTAATGTGCTGTTGGATTCTGTTTGCTAGTATTTTGTTGAGGATTTTTGCATCTATGTTCATCAGTGATATTGGCCTGTAGTTTTCTTTCTTTGTGACATCCTTGTCTGGTTTTGGTATCAAGGTGATGGTGGCCTCGTAGAATGAGTTTGGGAGTGTTCCTCCCTCTGCTATATTTTGGAAGAGTTTGAGAAGAATAGGTGTTAGCTCTTCTCTAAATGTTTGATAGAATTCGCCTGTGAAGCCATCTGGTCCTGGGCTTTTGTTTGTTGGAAGATTTTTAATCACAGTTTCAATTTCAGTGTTTGTGATTGGTCTGTTCATATTTTCTATTTCTTCCTGATTCAGTCTTGGCAGTTTGTGCATTTCTAAGAATTTGTCCATTTCTTCCAGATTGTCCATTTTATTGGCATAGAGTTGCTTGTAGTAATCCCTCATGATTTTTTGTATTTCTGCAGTGTCAGTTGTTACTTCTCCTTTTTCATTTCTGATTCTATTGATTTGAGTCTTCTCCCTTATTTTCTTGATGAGTCTGGCTAATGGTTTATCAATTTTGTTAATCTTCTCAAAGAACCAGCTTTTAGTTTTATTGATCTTTGCTATTGTTTCCTTCATTTCTTTTTCATTTATTTCTGATCTGATTTTTATGATTTCTTTCCTTCTGCTAACTCTGGGGTTTTTTTGTTCTTCTTTCTCTAATTGCTTGAGGTGCAAGGTTAGGTTGTTTATTCGAGATGTTTCCTGCTTCTTAAGGTGGGCTTGTATTGCTATAAACTTCCCTCTTAGAACTGCTTTTGCTGCATCCCATAGGTTTTGGGTCGTTGTATCTCCATTGTCATTTGTTTCTAGGTATTTTTTAATTTCCTCTTTGATTTCTTCAGTGATCACTTCGTTACTAAGTAGTGTATTGTTTAGCCTCCATGTGTTTGTATTTTTTACTGCTCTTTTCCTATAATTGATATCTAATCTCATGGCGTTGTGGTCGGAAAAGATACTTGATACAATTTCAATTTTCTTAAATTTACCAAGGCTTGATTTGTGACCCAAGATATGATCTATCCTGGAGAATGTTCCATGAGCACTTGAGAAAAATGTGTATTCTGTTGTTTTGGATGGAGTGTCCTATAAATATCAATTAAGTCCATCCTGTTTAAATGTATCATTTAAAGCTTGTGTTTCCTTATTTATTTTCATTTTGGATGATCTGTCCATTGGTGAAAGTGGGGTGTTGAAGTCCCCTACTATGAATGTGTTACTGTCGATTTCCCCTTTTATGGCTGCTAGTTTTTGCCTTATGTATTGAGGTGCTCCTATGTTGGGTGCATAAATATTTACAATTGTTATATCTTCTTCTTGGATCGATCCCTTAATCATTATGTAGTGTCCTTCTGTGTCTCTTCTGATAGTCCTTATTTTAAAGTCTATTTTGTCTGATATGAGAATTGCTACTCCAGCTTTCTTTTGGTTTCCATTTGCATGGAATATCTTTTTCCATCCCCTTACTTTCAGTCTGTATGTGTCTCTAGGTCTGAAGTGGGTCTCTTGTAGACAGCATATATATGGGTCTTGTTTTTGTATCCATTCAGCCAATCTGTGTCTTTTGGTGGGAGCATTTAGTCCATTTACATTTAAGGTAATTATCGATATGTATGTTCCTATTCCCATTTTCTAAATTGTTTTGGGTTCGTTATTATAGGACTTTTCCTTCTCTTGTGTTTTTGTCTAGAGAAGTTCCTTTAGCATTTGTTGTAAAGCTGGTTTGGTGGTGCTGAACTCTCTCAGCTTTTGCTTGTCTGTAAAGGTTTTAATTTCTCCATCAAATCTGAATGAGATCCTTGCTGGGTAGAGTAATCTTGGTTGCAGGTTTTTCTCCTTCATCACTTTCAGTATGTCCTGCCACTCCCTTCTGGCTTGTAGAGTTTCTGCTGAGAGATCAGCTGTTAACCTTATGGGGATTCCCTTGTGTGTTATTTGTTGTTTTTCCCTTGCTGCTTTTAATATGCTTTCTTTGTATTTAGTTTTTGACAGTTTGATTAATATGTGTCTTGGCGTATTTCTCCTTGAATTTATCCTGTATGGGACTCTCTGTGCTTCCTGGACTTGATTAACGATTTCCTTTCCCATATTAGGGAAGTTTTCAACTATAATCTCTTCAAATATTTTCTCAGTCCCTTTCTTTTTCTCTTCTTCTTCTGGAACCCCTATAATTCGAATGTTGGTGCGTTTAATGTTGTCCCAGAGGTCTCTGAGACTGTCCTCAGTTCTTTTCATTCTTTTTTCTTTATTCTGCTCTGCAGTAGTTATTTCCACTATTTTATCTTCCAGGTCACTTATCCGTTCTTCTGCCTCATTTATTCTGCTATTGATCCCATCTAGAGTATTTTTCATTTCATTTATTGTGTTGTTCATCATTGTCTGTTTCATCTTTATTTCTTCTAGGTCCTTGTTAACTGCTTCTTGCATTTTGTCCATTCTATTTCCAAGATTTTGGATCATCTTTACTATCATTATTCTGAACTCTTTTTCAGGTAGACTGCCTATTTCCTCTTCATTTGTTAGGTCTGGTGGGTTTTTATCCTGCTCCTTCATCTGCTGTGTGTTTTTCTGTCTTCTCATTTTGCTTATCTTACTGTGATTGGGTTCACCTTTTTGCAGGCTGCAAGTTCGTAGCTCCCGTTGTTTTTGATGTCTGTCTCCAGTGGCTAAGGTTGGTTCAGTGCGTTGTGTAGGCTTCCTGGTGGAGGGGACTAGTGGCTGTGTTGTGGTGTATGAGGCTAGATCTTGTCTCTCTAGTGGGCAGGTCCACGTCTGGTGGTGTGTTTTGGGGTGTCTGTGGACTTATTATGATTTTAGGCAGCCTCTCTGCTAGTGGGTGGGGTTGTGTTCCTGTTTTGCTATATGGTTGGCATAGGTTGTCCAGCACTGTAGCTTGCTGGTCGTTGAGCGAAGCTGGGTGCTGGTGTTGAGATGGAGATCTCTGGGAGATTTTCGCCGTTTGATATTATGTGGGGCTGGGAGGTCTCTTCTTGACGAGTGTTCTGAAGTTGGCTCTCCCACCTCAGAGGCAGAGTCCTGACTCCTGGCTGGAGCAGCAAGAGCCTTTCATCCACTCGGCTCAGAATAAAAGGGAGAGAAAGTAGAGAGAATTAGTATAAGTAGGAGGAAATAGGAAAGAAAGAAAGAAAGAAAGAAAGAGAGGAGGGAAGGAAGGAAGGAGGGAAGGAAGAAAGAAAGAAAGAAGAAAAGAAAGGAAGAAGGCAAGAAGGAAAGAAAGGAGGGAGGGAGGGAGGAGGGAAGGAAGGAAGGAATGAGGGAAGGAAGGAAAAAATACAGAAAGAAAGAAGATACAGTAAAATAAAATAAAGTATAATAAAGTTATTGAATTAAAAAAATAATTATTTAGAGGAAAAAAAAAAGGGAAGGATAGAACCTTAGGACAAATGGTGGAAGCAAAGTTATAGAGACAAAATCTTACATAGAAGCATACACATATACCCTCACAAAAAGAGGTAAAGTGGAAAAAATCATAAAACTTGCTCTCCAAGTCCACCTCCTCAATTTGGGACGATTCGTTGTCTCAAAAAGGGAAGGAAGGAAGGAAAGATAGAAAGAAGGTAAAGTATAACAGAGTTCTTTAAATTAAAATTAATTATTAAGAAAAAAATTAAAAAAAAAAATGGTCGGATAGAACGCTGGGACAAATGGTGGAAGCAAACCTATACAGACAAGATCTCACACAGAAGCATACACATACACATTCACAAAAAGAGGAAAAGGGGAAAAAATCATAGATCTTGCTCTAGAAGTCCGCCTCCTCAATTTGGGATGATTCGCTGTCTATTCATGTATTCCACAGAGGCAGGGTACATCAAATTGATTGTGTAGCTTTAATCCGCTGTTTCTGAGGCTGCTGGGAGAGATTTCCCTTTTTCTTCTTTGTTCTCACAGCTCACAGGGGCTCAGCTTTCGACTTGGCCCTGCCTCTGCGTGTAGGTCGCTGGAGGGCGTCTGCTTTTTGCTCAGACAGGACGGCGTTAAAGGAGCCGCTGACTCGGGGGCTCTGGCGCTCTCAGGCCGGGGGCAGGGAGGGGCACGGAGTGCGGAGCGGTCCTGCGGCGGCAGAAGTCGGCGTGACGTTGCCCCAGCCTGAGGCCCGCCGTGTGTTCTCCCTGAGAAATTGTCCCTGGATCCCGGGAACCTGGCAGTGGCGGGCTGCACAGGCTCCCCGGAAGAGGGGTGGGGGCAGTGACCTGTGCT
>NW_006787464.1:14811-74344 GCF_000442215.2 Lipotes vexillifer
CCCCTGTTGCTGTGCTGTCCTCCGCGGCTCCGAAGCTCCCCGCTCCGCCTCCCGCAATCTCTGCCCGCGAAGGGCTTCCTAGTGTGTGGAGACCTTTCCTCCTTCACAGCTCCCTCCCACTGGTGCAGGTGCCGTCCCTATTCTATTGTCTCTGTTTTTAATTAATTTTTTCTTTTGCCCTACCCAGATACGTGGGGAGTTTCTTGCCTTTTGGGAGGTCTGAGGTCTTCGGCCAGCATTCAGTAGGTGTTCTGTAGGAGCTGTTCCACATGTAGATGTATTTCTGGTGTATTTGTGGGGAGGAAGGTGATCTCCGCGTCTTACTCCTCCGCCATCTTTCCACCGCCCCCCATCTGTTTGTTTTAATGGTTCACAGCCAAGGGGAAAAAAAAAACTTTAAAATTTTAATTTAATTTTTCAAAGCAAAAAAGTGGTGTGAGAGAGCGGACTCTTGCTGAGGAAATAAACGTTAACAATTGTCAGGGTCCGGGTGTGGGAAACAGCACGTGATACTTGACACAGTTGCCTCACAATTGCTCGTGCTCACAAAGGCATTCCAGGGTGAGAAGGGCTATTAGGATGGGCTGATTTCTCAGCCTTGTAGATTGAAGTCTTCTCTGTGAGTCATCACCTCTCTGGGTTGGTGTGCCTTGATTGGGTCACTTTGAAAGCTGATCTTAAAGGTCAAGTGTGTTTACACGTTACCCTCTTTGATGCCCACTTTCAGGTTGGTCTTTGAAAACAGAGTTTGGGCGATAACGTTGGGATCGCATATTTAACCTGTAATCTCTCCACCGCAGGCAGCCTGAGGCAAAGTATACTTTTGGTGCCCCCGACAGCTCTCCTTCCAAGATGCCCACCTTCTCTCTTTCACTCCAGCCAGCTCTTTCCATGTCTCCACCTATGTTTATCCTGATACCTCTTCTCCAAGGGCCTTTTCTTCCAAGCTGCTATGACTTTATTTTCCCTCCTCCTGGTTGGCAGTTAACCAAGGATGCTTCAAGGCTCAAAGCTGTTTCAGGAGAAGGAAGGAGGTGGCTTTGGAGAGGTGGTAACTTTTTTAGACCACACCAGGTTATATTCTGTTCTTAAAATTTCTGTGTCTCTGAGTGTTTATCCATATTGGGTAATTCTGCATCCTTTACGCAAATTCTTAATTTTATCATGTATCCCCCTTTTTAATGCAAAGACAGAGCTGATTTTCACCTTTTAAGAGATCTGACTGCACCTCCCAAGGGAGAACCTGCCTATGAGGTGGGAAGCTTTGCACCCAGCCCCAAGCTTACTAGTGCCAGCCCTGGGAAGCACCGTGGGTGTGGATCTGCCGTGGCTGTGCTCTAACCAGATCAGGGTAATATGTGGCCTGATTTGCAAATTTAGAAAGGGATACGTTCCATCATTTATGTCCATGATGGTCTTTGGGGAAGCAAATGTAACTTACCTGTTATATTTGCATTGGTAAAGTGAAATTACTTCCCACATGAGAGGAAATAACCCGAACTTTGCTAAATTGCTAACTGGAGCACGCCTAGGGATACTACATGTCTTTGAACTGCATGATGGATTTCCTTCAAACCAAGATTCAGGGCTCTGGGGACAGGCATCTTGATGGGATTTCATCTCCATGGCTCAAAATGGGGCTTGTAAGAGGCACCGAGTGGGGTAAATTCAGAAGTGTTGGAAGATGGCACTCAAGGCGGTCAGTGCCCCGTGAGGCTGCCAAGTTGTGGGCTTGTGGAGCACTGTCTCTGGCATTCCAGCTGAAGAACCATGAGAATCAGAACAAACAAACCTGCTGGGACTGTGTAAATTGCCAGCGCTTTTGGCCAATGAGTGTGCTTGGAAACACCTCCCAAAATCTCTCCCCAGCTCTGAAGCTTAAAATTCCCACTTATTGCTCCCTCTACCTTGTGTATAAATGAGATTTTTCATAAAAATTGAGGTGAAATTCACATAACTTAAAATTAACTATTTAAAAGTGAGCAATTCCATAGCAGTTAATACATTTACAATGCTGTGCAACCACCATCTCTCTCTAGTTCCAAAACATTTTTATCACAACGAAATAAAACTCTATACCCATTGAGTAGTTATTCCCTATTCCTCCCTTCCTACAGCTCCTGGTTACCACCAGTCTGCTTCCTGTCTTTATGGATTTGCTCATTCATGTCAATGGAATCATATACTGTGTGTCCTTTCTCATCTGGTTTATTACATTTACCATATGGTTTGGAGATTCTTCCACAGTGGAGCATGTTTCAGTACTTTGTCCCTTTTTCGTGGCGAATAATATTCCACCATGTGGATCTACCACGTTTTGTCTATCCATTCAACTGTTGATGAGCCTTTGGGCTTGTTTCTACTATTGTGAATAGTGCTGCTGTGAACGTTTGTGTACAAGTATTTGTTTGAGTCTCTGAGATTCTTTTGTTTGAGTGAGATTTTATAGTTAGCAAAGTCCCTTTATGTCCATTCTGTTCCTAGTAAGGAGGAGCATGCATTTTAACTAGTCGTATTACCCCCAAGGGGAACATGTTAGGGCCTCACTCATCAGTAAGAATCACTTCGGCTTGACTAAGCCTGTCAGGCCCCAGTGTAAAATCTGGTGCAGAAGAAAGTGGTTTCCAGTTTGGAGGGTCCTTCTGGTATGGAGAGGGTCCATGTCTGAGAGCTAGCCTAGGTCATCTCCACGTCTGTTATGTCTATTACAGTTCTGTTGGTCAGTCTGTGCACAGTGGGGTGGGGGTAGACACAGCTCTCAGCAGCACCCTCTCCCTCATTCAGCTCTTATTTACTGAGCTGTGCACTGTGCCGGGCCCTGGAGTTACGAAGCCGAGTCAGACATGGTCCTTGCCTTAGAGTAGTGGTGAAGTGGGCACTACATAATATAAAGTCAGAAATGCGTAGAAGTGGTGTGATAAAGGTGCTGGATGGGGGGCGGGGGGGAGTGGAGTGGGCAGTGACTAACTTTCCCGGGGGGGTTGGAGCATTGGGTTCTTAAAGACATAAAGGCAACCACAAGGTGAGAAAGAGGATGGAGGGAGCGCTGGGTCCCAGGAAGAGAACAGGCGAAGCCAGGAGAGCAGCAAAGTGCATTCCTTGTTTGGAAACTACCAAGGTCAATAGCATGGCTAGTCTCATTAAGTTCACAGGCTCATCAGGCCAGGAACCGGGCTGGAAAAATGGGCAGGAACTAGGGAAAGGCCTTGTGTACTACAGTCAAGAAACTGTGGTGAGTCAGAAACTAGGATGAATTTTAGGCAGGAAATGACCTGATCAAGTCTGTGTTTTGAAAAGATCCCTTTGTAACAAGTGACTGATGAACCAGTCTCCCATACCCTCCCTCCTGGTCTGCCTTCTCTGTCATCTCACTGGCCGTAGGCTGGCCCTGGACTGAAGTGCAAGGCCAGGAAGATTGCCTTCCTCTTCACACACAGACCTCTCATCAATTGCCCCACCCTCCTTGTATACAACTTTCAACAAAGATGAAAGTGCCAACAGCAGTTAATGAAAAATCCATCTATACTGAGCTCTTCCTGACCAAGTATGTCATCTCTCCTGGAAGTATTTGAATTTAGAAGTAGGCCAAGCTCAAACAAATGAGTGAACTGTTCATGACGGGAATTCAGCCACCCAGGGATAGGCCCAGATAGATTCTGATAAAGTTGTTTGGAAGATTAAATGAGGTCATTTGAGGGCCTTCCCGATACCCTCACGCCATAGCCCCTCCTGCTCATCTGTATACAGTAAGGTGCCCACCCCGACTGCCCGCCATCCTGTAACACTTCCGTTTTTTTTTCTTTTGTTTTTTACTTTTTATTTTGAAATATTTATATTTAAGAAAAGTGGCACAAGTAGTACAGAGTTTCCATATGCTCTTATCCCATTACCCCTAATGTTAATGTCTTGCATCAACATGGTACTGTTATCATGAGTAAGAAATTAACATTGGTACAACACTACTAACTAATCTACAGACTTCATTCCGTTTTCACCAGTTTTTCCACAAATATTAAGGGCTTCTTTGGAAATCATGTGTCTAAGGCAACAGTTGAGTTTGCTTTCTTGTCTGCCTTAAATTGAGGCACGCTTCAGAAACCCTGCTCTCCCTGGAAACAGTAAAGAGAGCGCCAGCAGGCCTCTGATGATCCAAACTTGGCACAACTCCACTTTGGCATCCATTTGGGGTATTCTGCGTCCTTTTACTCCCCATACCCCACCTACCCACCCATCCTTTCTCCTCCTTTCCTGCTCCCCACTCTCAAAAAACGACATCGTGGGCTTCCCAGACCCCACACTACACAATGCATTGTTTTCATTTTCGGAGAACTCTCGAGAGCCTTGCTCCAGACCCGAGAGGTTTGCCAAGGAATGTGTAGCTATTGACTCCCACTGTCACTGTCAAACTCCCGTGGTCAGTGTTTCCCCATTCTCGATCTGTGGTGCTTCCTGAGTGGATACTCCTACTGCTGCCACGTTGGTCATCATTGCTATCAGCTCGCGTGACCATCCCTCATAAGCTCCTTGCTCTGGGGAAGGGGGAGACCCCAGAGGTAGAGGGTAAACTGTGTTTGCTTTTCCCTATCACATGACAGCGACTTCGGAAGGTTGAGGGGCTGGTAACACAGTAACTAAATTACCTTTATGAGAAACAGGAGTGCCCATCACAAAGCGCCCGGGCATCCTGACATCACGTTGAGGCAGCTGGCACATGTTTGTGCCAGCTGCTGTGATGAATGGCCAGAATTCCGTTTGCCCTCTCCTAGTGCACTTTTCTTCTCCCTAGAACGCAGCCTCGGGCACGCTCGCAGCAAGTGCCCTTGCACTCTTTCTGCCTTGCTGCTTCATGTTTTTAATTTGCTGAGCATGGAGGGCATCAACGATGAAAGAAGTGTGAGCTGGAGAAAAGCATAAAGCTGATTAATGTTGGAGGAGCATTTGTTCCCCTCCAGCCACAGCCAGCTGGGAAAATGGAAGGGATGAAAGGTGATTGCGACTTGATGTTTAAAAGAAAATCTTTGTGCTACCCAGCAGATACCAAAACATCTTCACAGTAGAAGGCCCCCGGAAGCAATGCAAAAATGTCTATAACCAGCCATTTGAAAGGAAGCTGTATACCATGGTTTCAAGTGCCAGTCTGGGGCAAATCTAGTTCTGCTTGTTGTGTCACGTTAGACAAGTTCTTTGCTCTTTCTGACCCTGTAGTTTTCTCATCTGTAAAATGAGAATAATTACACCTTCACCTTCTGTATAAGACTGTTGTCAGGATTAAATGACTTAATATTGATTTTATACATAAATGAAATTTAACAGTGCCTGGCACAGAGTAAAGGCTCATTACAAAGCCTCTTATTTGTTATTAGGCTGATTTAATTTAAAGTAGTATTGAAAAGTAGAACATCATTACGGATCCAACAGCCTGGTATTCAAGCTTCAGTTTGAATTTTGAGTTTAAATCCTAGCTCCACAACTTACTGGCTTGGTGAATCTGAGCCAGTTACTTAACTTCTCTGAACTTGAGTTTCTCCCTCTGATAAATAAGGATAATGACACTGCACAAGGGGCTACTTTGACGAAAGCACTTAGCATAGTACTCAGCACAAAGAGTGGCAGACACTTAATACATGTTTATTTTTCTAGTGCGGTGGTTCTCCACCGCATTCAAATCACCTGAGACCTTTTTAGAACGCATGAATACCTAAGCTGCATCTCCAGAGACTGACTTAATAGGTCCGAGGTGGGGTTTGGGAACTGGTATTTTCGAAAGCTTCCTAAAGGAGATTGTATAAGCAAACAGGACTGAGAACTACTCCCTAGCAGGTGACATTACATACTGTTTTTTTTTAATTTTGTTTGTTTTGTTTTTTGTATCTGTCCCCAAGAGACTAGCCAGAATATCAAGAATTCTGGGCACAGTCAAAAATTTAATACACCTGTAGCTCTAAGCCCTTGATAAGAGATACGCAGCCAAGGAATTGCATTCCATTTTATTCCAAGAAACAGTATTCAAAGGGTCTTCTTAGAATCTTGAACTGGAAAGGTGGTAAGAAGTTTAGCCTAAGCCTCACACATAAAATATGGAAACTCCCAGTAGGTCAGGGATTTATATCTGGGGGCAATTCCAGGGTTTTGTCCTCCCAAGAGATATAAATTGAGGCCTTGAGGGTTTAATGAGGGGGAGAAAGAAGTGTTCTCATAATGACACCTTAAAAATCCAGAGCTCTGCTAATGCCTAGGGATAGAAAAACATCGTCTGTAATAGTGGGGGTGGGAGTTGGGGGGGTGCATTCTGGTCTCCGGACTTCAGTCTCCAAGATCCCAAGGCTGGGTCATCGAGAAACTTCTTTCTCCCCATAGGTTTATGATTAGCTACCCAATAAAAGTGGGGCTAATTTTACAACCCAAGTAAAACTTAAGCCAAAAACACTTCAACATTAGGATTTATGAAAGTAAACACTTAGAGTGCTTGCAGGATTTTGCAACATTAAAATTTCAGTGTCTTTATGTCAGGTATATGATATATTCATTTGTACGTGTACTTAAAGGTTACGTTTTTAAGAGCTTTGCACTGCAAACTATTTGGAGGACTACACTGAAGATACTGCTCCCATCTCCACCTTCAAAATGACTGTTTTAGTGAATAGGGAGTAGAAAGCAACTGAAAACCAGTGTCTTTTAAGGATCAGCTCTATCAGATTTTTTCACCCGGTTTCCTATTCTAGTGGGCTTTCTAGACTCCCTCACTGAACCCTCAGGTGTGGAAGTCCAGGGTCACAGCACTGACCACAGTCGATTTTACGAAGCAGAAGCTTAGTAAATAATTCTCCTTTAAATAAATGTCTTCTTCGGTAACTGTAAGTGCTTAAATAATAATTGTATGTTACCTCAGTGTAGCACCTTTTAAAAGCTTTTACACAACTTGATAGGATCCTCATGACTGTGACTTACAGGGTCGAGAGGTCAATTATTAGCTTCATCTTATAGATAAGAAAACCATAGCTCAGAGGACTTGGGAGGTTGCCTAAGGATATGCAAATGTTAAATGTAGAAGGAGAATTTTGTTCTCCTGATTTTTGCTCTAGAAGTACTTTAACTTAGAAGAAGCCAAAGAGGAAAAATGATGCTTTGTTCAGATGATGTGTTGATTCCAGCCAGGTTAACGGGGGAGGAGCATCCAGGCTAGAAGTCCGCCCATAAGCCTGGCAGATAGCCTCTTCTGCTTGGCTGTGGTCTGCCTTTCAGAAGCAGATTGATATTCTGTACTCTGGTGTCTTGAGCTTATCATAGGCCCTTGTGGGAGGTTTTGGCCTCTGTCCTTTCAAGCTGAACCTGCCATCTTGGGTCCTAATCTCCAGCCTTAGATCTCCAGCCATTTGCCAGACTGTCACTAATCACATCACTTTCTGGTATCCCCTTGTCTTCAGAATAAAATCTCTGCCCTCCCTTTTATTATTGTCATTTGAGGCAGCAAAAATTTTTTAAAGATTATTTTTTTTAAGTGTTAGGGGGATTATGAAAGCAAGTATCCATTAGCATTTGCTCTGGATTTCCTGGGATTTAGTGACTCATTTGAAATTGTCCGGTCCGTGGTTTGCCATGGACCTCTCTCTGCAGGGTGGAGACAATAGGTCTCAAGCAGGAGCCACGTAACTGGACTGCCCTCTGATTTCTTTCCAGCTGCCCCCAGCTTCTCTCCCCGTGGAGTCTCCTAACTGACATATCAGTCCGAGTGTACCTTGGGGATAACGCGCCCACGCCTTTGTAGCAAATGAAGAGGAAATAATCTGTGCTTAAAAAACAAAAAACTATAGAACATGTGCCCAGATTTCCAACTCATTCCCTCTTTACTCTTACAACTACATCATCTTCCAGCCCACCACCAGCTGCGAAAATAAAAGTGTTTTCTCCCATATTTAAGGATGATTTTGTGCTTCAGGATGATTTTCCTGGGGGTGAAGGAAACTTGACCGACGTGACCAACAGGTATTTTAAACGATGGAGGGAACTGAGGAAAAAGTCGGATTCGTTAGCCCACTCTTTAGGATACTGTGCCCGCCTGCGCCCCCTAGTGACTGTCTGGGGCATCGCGTAGTCAGAGCCAACTGCCAGTGTGTACTGCACCCTCTAATGTCTGTGCTCTGTTTTTAGAGATGAGTACGAAGAAGATGGATTCTGTCAGCCATACAGAGGGATTGCGTGTGCAAGATTTATTGGCAACCGCACTGTCTATATGGAGTCTCTGCATATGCAAGGGGAAATAGAAAATCAGATCACAGGTAGGTAGCAATGAAATTATATTTATACCTTGCATAACAATTTTTCTCGCCAGAAGTTTTACTGAGCTCTTCTCTTGACAAAGGATTAGGCTAAGCATAGGGGTTAGGAGCAGGGCCATAAAGAAGCAGGAGATGCAATCTCTGCTCTGGAATTTACATTAGAATAATTTATTGAAGTTTGCCCTTGGAGGAAAAGGAGGCTTTGAGAAGTCTCACATTCATTCAGACACTCAATAAATATTATTGGGTGCCTTTGGCATACCAGGACCTGGGCTGGGCACTGGGGATGTGATGCTGTGGGGAATAAGCCAGGTACGTTTCTGCCCTCACAGAGCTTTATGTTTGGAAGCAATGTTGTGTCGACTGAAAGCAGATGAATTTAGAGCCCATAATTCTGGATGCTAATCCCAATATTGCCATTACTGTGACTTTGGGGAAAGTCTCTTACTCTCTATGGAAATCTCTTTCTTTCCCTGTGAAGTGAGCGAGGAGGCAGGATGATCATAGGTCTCTTCCTGCTCTAGCTTTCTCTATTTTACCCTTCACTTTCCTGAATTGAAAGTATCTTTTTCATGGAAATCTAATAGTGAAGCACTACCTAGCACACGTGAGGTACGTAGTGTCGGCCACCTTGCACGTTTTCATACACCTAGTTCTGGTGGTTGCGGCCGCCCGTGCCTCTCCCATTAGTGTAGTTATTATGCCTCTGTGCCCTGTACCCTGGCAACACATTAAAATGACCTTTCTGAAATTCTAATAAGGTTGCCAGCTTTAGCACTGAAAAATACAAGACACCCAGTTACATTTGTTAATTTTTTAAGATGAGTATGTCCCAAATGTTTATCTGAAATTCACGTGTAACTGGGTCCTTTGTAGTTTACCTGGCAACTCTAGGATCTAAGAGAGGCAAGAACGAACCCAAGGCAGGCACACAGAACAGCCAACAGTCCAGAAACTATGTCCCGTGAGGACATTGAAGGAGCTAAGAGAGGGCCAGGGGAGCTCTTTAACCCGAAGAAGCAGCTGTAGGAAGATGTATTTGCCCATTGCGAAAGCCCTCAGGCTTTCAAGCAGAAAGTCTCTGTGAAATTCCAGAGCGGAAGCAGGACTGTTGGGGAGGGGCTATTGAAGAAACCTTTCAACCTAGTAAAAGAACATTTGAACATACTTTTTACTAAGTATTCACAAAAATAAATGGGAGTTCTGATATAAATATTTGGTCACCCAATTATATTAATCCTCTCTTGGACATTTTCAATGGACATCAGCTTACTGGAAAGTATTAACATTTTTTTAAAAATCCATTTAACTTTTTTAACACAGCATTTCCCAAACTTGTTTGCTTATGGAACCCCAACTTCTCAAACACTTTTAACATTCTACAGAATTAATGTTCTGAGGAACACACTTTGGGAAACAGTGTACTAACAACCTCTTAGGCTGCCTTGTGAGTGTAAGCTCCTTGTCAGTAGAGTTATGCAAAGGCTAGTGCTCTTTTTGTACAGGGATTAGAGGTTAGGCTAAGTGACCACTAATATTCTATAATACACACTGGAACAAATGACTTGTGCTCTTCGAGAACTTCCAGATGAGTTGCCTCATTTTCAGAAGATGGAATAGAAAGTATTCAAGCCACAAAGAAATTAAACAAGTTACCCAGAGTCATCCAGCAACTCAGAGGCAAGACACAAACTAAATCCTGTGATCGGGCTCAGTCACTGCATAAAGCAAGTTCTGCCCTGCAGCTGTCAAATGTTTTAGAAGCCTCACAAAACTAATAAAAAGTACCGGATGAAACACAAAGTTCTGTTGCTTTGTAGTAAAAATGAAAAATATATTGTACTTTAACCTAATTAATTCTTTTTATTAGGAAACCGTACATATGTAACTTAATCCTGTTTTTTTAACTTTGTAGTCAAAATTATTTTTTTCAAGCCAGTGAAAGTAAGCTGCTTAGACATCTGAAATGAATCTCCTTCTCTTGGCCTTGTCTGTTTGAGCACAGCAGATTCTTTCCAATGTGTGTTTACATCTGATATCTGTTGACTAGATAACCGGGAGAGATAAACCCTGCCCCTGGGAGTTAATAATTGTGTTTGTTTTCCAGCTGCCTTCACCATGATCGGCACCTCCAGTCACTTGTCAGATAAGTGTTCTCAGTTCGCCATTCCTTCCCTGTGCCACTACGCCTTCCCATACTGTGATGAAACCTCATCTGTCCCAAAGCCCAGGGACTTGTGTCGCGATGAATGTGAAATCCTGGAAAATGTCCTGTGTCAAACAGAATACATTTTTGCGAGATCAAATCCCATGATTCTGATGAGGCTGAAACTGCCAAACTGTGAAGATCTCCCCCAGCCAGAGAGCCCCGAAGCTGCAAATTGTATCCGGATTGGAATTCCCATGGCGGATCCTATAAATAAAAGTAAGTGGTAGCCCCTGACCTTCTGTGCTGCCTCGGGGGCCAGCAACCGCATGAAAAGTGGATCTTGATCCCTTGTAATGATTCGTGTTGATAGTCAGACTACCTTCCAACGGGCCAAATACTGTGTCGGGCTGAGCATTCAGTGGTGGATTAGATGCAGTGCTTATCTTCAAGAAGTTGCATGACGATGATAATTTTAAAATATGGTTTCTGGTTCCTTAATAACTTAAAAATAGAATTTGCCATATGTCCCAGCAATGCCACTCCTGGCTATATACCCGAAAGAATTAAAAACAGGTGTTCAGACAAAAACTTGTATAGGAAGGTTCATAACAGCTCTATTCACCACAGCTAAAAGGTGGAAACAGCCCAAACGTCCATCAGTAGGTGAGTAGATAAATACATTGTGGTATATCCACGTAATGAAATATTGTTCATCCATGAAAAGGAGTAAAATCCTGTTACATGCTACAACATGGCATGAACCTTGAAAATACTGTCATAGAAAGAAGCCAGACACCGTTGTATGAGTCCATTTATATGAAATAGCCAGAGTAGACAACTCCATAGAGATAGAAAGCAGATTAATGGTTGCCAGGGGCCGGGGGGAAGGGGAGAGAGGGCAGTGACTGCTTAAGGAGCATAGAGTTTCTTTGGGGGATAATATAAGTGTTCTAGGATGAGACAGAGGTGAAGGTTGCACAATATTTTGAATGTTCTAAATGCACTAATGGTAAATTGTATGATATGTGTATTGTGCCACAATTTAAAAAATATGTATATGGAGGCTTACCTCCATCCTCCTTTGTCTCACCTCCATGAAACAAAAGACTGTTTTTCTATGCATTTCCCATGTGCACTGGCATGGCAATGGCCCTAACCCCTGTCAGAAACCCATAGTGCCCTGCTGCTAACTAACATTTTCTGAGAACTAGATTCTTTATTACAGGACTCATGTGCAGAAATGGAAGAAACTGTCCCTGCACCATTCACTAGGAAATGACTCCAGTGCCCCCAGGTCCCACCCCAGTTCTGATTCTTTCCTGTGTTCAATATCAAAAATACTTGTGGAGGACTGGTTCTCTTCCTGAAGCATAAGCTGTAAATCCTCCCAGGAATGTCACTGCATGGCCCACTCTGTGTCCCATCAGGGAAGCCTCAGCCGTGAGGGTAATCACATGTCCTCCCTCCAGAAACTGCTGGCCAGGAGCTCCAGCACCTCCTCTGCTTCTCTCTCACAGTTTGGGCTCTTCTTCTGTGTATTTCAGATCACAAGTGCTATAACAGCACAGGTGTGGACTACCGGGGAACCGTCAGTGTGACCAAGTCAGGGCGCCAGTGCCAGCCGTGGAATTCCCAGTACCCACACACACACACCTTCACCGCCCTCCGCTTTCCAGAGCTGAACGGAGGGCACTCCTACTGCCGCAACCCAGGGAATCAGAAGGAAGCTCCCTGGTGCTTCACCTTGGATGAAAACTATAAGTCTGACCTGTGCGACATCCCAGCATGTGGTAAATACCGTCATTGCCTTTAAAGGATTCAGTCACTTTAAAAGATCCGCACTCCATGCCCCTTCCCTTAGGAGAATCGTGTAAGGGGGCAGAGGAGACTGATAGTGTTTGTTTGATCTCAAACTGTTTCTAGGATAGATAAACCTTGCTGCTTTGACATAAAACATGTTTTAGGGTACCAAAGCACACTCTCAAGGAGGAAACTGCTTTTATCCCTGCAGCCATTGTGTTAGTGAGTATAACAGGCACCGTCTCTCCAGAAGTACAGCTTATCACCATCATTCATGTAGTGAAATGTGTTACCCACGATGGTCCGTGTCCAGGTGTACCTTTTTTAGCACTACAGGTGCATTGGAAGCAGAAAGAGAATTGTTTTCCCTGTGTCCTTAAGAACGCCCACAAGGGAGGATGAATCTATAGCCATTACTCAGTGATCCAAGGCAACCTGTGGATAAACTGCGTCCTTCGTCTCATCCTTTTATACTGCAGAAGTATAGAAAGAAAATGAAGTTTCTGAATGAGTTTGTTCCTTTTTCTAGAAAATGTTTGGAAGGTAGGAGAAAGAGAATGCAAATGCTGCTGATACCTGGAGTCTCAGAATTTTTTGGAACTGAATCAACTTCCTTATCCTAGTTCTACTGATAATGTCACCTGAGTTTCCCAGGCATAGTGGGAGAGTCAGGATGTCACAGGAAAGCCACACCAAGTAAAATGGAGCTAATAATGATATACATCCAGGGTTTATTGAGAGAATAAATGAGTTGATATCTGGAAAACTCTACAATGTCTGGAAGATAATAAATGTTTAATAAATATTTTCTAGTATAATTATTATATAGTCAATATATAAAGAGGAATTTATTATAATTAGTATGTAGTCTTCACATATAGAGGAATGCTTGCTCTCAGTTTAGCAAATATTGTTTGAGCCCACTATGGAGTCAGGAGTGTGAACAAGGAAGAAAATACGATTCATGTTACAATCGCAATGCAGTGTGTGTGATACGGGAGAAGTTAGCACAAATGCTGTGGAGTAAAGAAGAGGAAGCTAAAACATACTACAGAGGCCATTAGGAAAAAGAAATAAAAATATTAAAAGAACCCTTAGTGATAAAAATTTGGGAAACTATTATACTACAGTTTCATTCTTACGTGTTACCTGTTACCACGGTATCTTTTCCTGCAAAATGATTTTATAGATGGTTAAACATACTCAGTTTGAGAAAGAGGTAAGCAGACCCTTTTTGTGTCGCTGGGCTTTAAAATGCCTTCATATGCAGCATGAAGAACAAATTATGAAGTTAACTCGTCCAGAGCCACCACTGGAAACATCAAAGCAAATTATCCTGTATTTTTTAAATGGTTTGCACTTAAAGTTTATGACTTTTCCCACATGCTATATTCAACATTAATAGGAAAGGAATAAAACAAAATGTAGATTTATAATCGTTTACTTAGTTGCCTCATCCCTTCTCCTACACCAGGTAGGTGTGAAGATTTGCAAGAGAGCCAGGTATAAAAGCAATACTTACTGAGCATTTCCCATGTGCCAGGCATCATTCTTAGAGTTTCAGAGGCTTTATTTAAGATAAGGGGGATAAGAGGGTTAAGAATATCCTCACGTTGTGACAGGTATTCTTAACCCTATGCTGCCAAGGAAGAAACAGAGGCTCAGAGAGCAACAGAGTCACCCCGCTAGTCTGTCTGACTCCAAACTCATCTTCCTGCTGCTTCACTGTGCTGTCTCAGGAGACTGATGTGTGGCCTTAAGGAAACCAAATGAATTATTTTAAGGAAGAAACACATTGTTTACTCGACTCTGGGTGAACACCGTTGTCCTGTAGGTGACTTCTGACCCTTAATTTCCAACTATAATCCTCATCAGCAGTAGGGAGATAATCAGACATAGCGAACAGACTTGTGGTTGCCAGGGGGGAGGGCGAGGGGGGGAGGGAAGAATTGGTAGTTTGGGATTAGCAGATGCAAACTAGTATACATAGGGTTGGATAAACAACAAGGTCCTACTCTGTAGCACCGGGAACTATATTCAATACCCTATGAAAAAGAATGTATACCGAGATATGTATATCTGAGTCACTTTGCTATAGAGCAGAAATTAACACAACATTGTAAATCAACTATGCTTGAAAACAATTTTTAAAAATAATATAAAAAATAAAGAAGTAGGGAGATAATTTACTCATAAACCGGAAGATTTGTTGATAATCGGATTCAAGCTTTATTACAATTAGTTTAAGTCAAGATTCGAAATGATACCTAAAAAAAGTATTGCTTTCCATTTCAACCCTGTTCCTAAAGCAGTCAGACAGACACACTCTCCAAAAGGTGAAAGAAACCCTTGAACAGTCTTTCAGACTGTGGACACAGAAAGAACGACCACCTATGTTACCTACCATGTGCCTGCATGGTGCTTTGTGCTTTACATCTTCATCTCCATTTAAAACTCATCACCACGCTATGGGATAGATGTTATTAACATATTCCACCAAGGTTCAGAAGGGTTAAAGGACTAGTCTAAATGAGACAATTCATGGGATTGGACCTTGAACCCTCGTCTATTTGCACATAGCTCTGACCAGACTCAAAGTTTGCACTCTTTCCCAGACACTCTGCTGTTTCCCATTTAAAGATTTTTCAGAAATAAATAAAAGAGTGACAATAGGCTCAACCTCTGGATTTCAGTATACTGAGTCCCATAACATGATACGACATCTAAACATGTTCCCTTGCTGATGAAGAATTCCATCATAGTATTGCTCAGTATATTATTATTGTATTAATCAGTACAGTGATGTTGGAAACCCTAAGATATTTCTTTTTGAATATCAGTCTGCATAATTCTGAGGACTGGTTAATTCTAGTCATATGAGGGATAAATTTAGATGAAAGTTAAATCTGCAGATAACAAGCCAGTTTTCACCACTTACAATAATACTTTTTTTAAAAAGAAACTTTCATTTCATTTGGAAAGAAAACAGTTCCTTTTGAATTCTTCAGGCCAAGCCACAAATACATCCATTAAAGGAACAGGGAGTCCTTGACATGTGATCAATAAGAAGCTGCTGAGAGGCCAGCGGCTCCCCAGGGTATGAAATAAAGAAGAGAGCAGGTCGGCATCAACTGTTGCTCCAAGGCAAGCCTTCTTGTAATTGCCCCTTCATAGCCCACCTGTAACAAAATAATCATACTAGAATCCTACTTTTCTTTTCTTTTTTGCGGTACGTTGGCCTCTCACTGCTGTGGCCCTCTCCCGTTGTGGAGCACAGTCTCCGGACATGCAGGCTCAGCAGCCACGGCTCACGGGCCCAGCGGCTCCGCGGCACGTGGGATCCTCCCAGACCGGGGCACGAACCCGCGTCCCCTGCATCGGCAGGCGGACTCTCAACCACTGCGCCACCAGGGAAGCCCGTAGAATCCTACTTTTATAACATTTCATTAGAGCATTTGATTTTTTTTCTCATTTCATCCTTACAAAAATCATAAAAGATAAAGCAGGAATTTCCTGCCCTACTTTAACATATGAGACAACCAAGGCCCAGGGAAGTGGTAGGACTGACCCAAGAACACAAATTAGTTACCAGAGACCAGGTCTCCTATCCCTAGGGCCACTCACTGCTGTTTGTGCTATACCAGTGGTTCTCAAACAGGGAAAGTTTTGCCTTCCAGGGTGCATTTGGCAATAGCTAGAGATATTTTGGTCATCGCAGCTGGGTGGGGTTGGGGGATGCTACTGGCACCTATTGTGTAGAGGCCAGGGATGCTGCTAAACATCCCAGAGTGCACGGAACAGCCCTCACAAAGAATTATCCAGCCCAGAACGCCAGTAGTGCCAGGTTTGGGGAACCCTGAGACTGAGTAAGAATTATACAATTTAGACTATAGAATATAGCATATTGTATATACTGTATAAATTATACAATTTAGACTATAGAATAACAATATTAAACAACAGTTAACATTTACTGAGTGCTTACAAAAAGCCACTATGCAAAGAGTTTTTTATGCATTATCTCATATATAATAGTTCTATAACTGTATGAGTTGAGTTTTATTCTACCCAAGAAGAGAAAAATGAGACATAGGTTAAATAACTTGTCCAAGGCCGCATGGTTAATAAGAAGTAAACCCAGGACTCAGAGCTATAGCCAGTCTTGTAAATTCTATGATTTATATATATGTGTGAGTATTTGTGTGTTTATGTATACAAATAGGTAGGTAGATGGATGGATACATAGATGATAAATAGATTGGTAGAGATAGGATAAGTTTGCATCTTATAATGAGGTGTAAGCTGTGGGGCATATCTGAAATGAGTTATTTGAGAGAAAGGAGTCTCATGGGAATGTTCCTGCATTCTTTGTTAAGTCAAAGTTAAGGAGGTTTCAAAATCTCCACGGGGTTTCTCATTTTCCTACTGATATCTTTTGTTTTCATTTCAACTAAGTAAGGCTGAAAGAAGTATAGACCTAATTAAATGCAGAATGTGAGCATTTGTTGTACTTTCTAGAATAAAGGCACTTGAGAACAGTCTGCCCCAGATTGTTTTATCTGTGAACTTTTACTCTAAGACAGAACATAAAATTAAACACAACCAAATATATCTGCTGTGAATTCTGGGAATTGGCTCAGCGAGGGCTGTGTGCGTGTGCCCAGGCAGTGCCTGGGAAAAGCTAAAGAACAAAAGATAGTTTGAGCCAGACTTGACCTCTCATATTCCCTGTCTTTTCTTTCCTATCCCAGGCATCCAGCAATTAGAATGGTTATTATTTATTCATTCACTTACTAAAGCCAATATGTGTTGAACTTCTACTACACTTTAGATTTTGCTAACAAGCCACGCCCTCGTGTAGCTTACAATCTAGTGGAAGAATCAGGTGAAAAAAATACAAATCGCATTAAGCACTGTCTTACAGTTCCCAGCGTTAATGTGTGCTGTTATGTGCTTTTCTGTTTGTGCCATGATGTCTGCTGTTGGTTGAACACTTGTGCTAAGTTCTTTACAGCAGCATCTGGCCTACGACTTAGCTGATGCTCAGTAAAATGTGCTGAGTTAACCCTCATAATAACCACATGTTAAAGGTATCTCCTCCATTTTACTGATGGAGAAGCTGAGACAATGTTATTTTTACTAAAGCCAAGATCAGATCCACGGGACTCAACGTCCAGCCTCTGTCCACCATGCTACAACTACTTACAGGACACATTCTAGCTTATTCAGAGGAATAAACATTCCTTTATAATTTTCCTCTTCCCTTTGATCCTTATGAGCTCTCTAGGTCTTTGATTTTCTTATCTGAAGGTGCACAGATGCAGGAATGGAGCCCCCAGCCACAAGACATCTACTCTGAGACCCCAGGGTGCTCTACTTAGCCTCAGCCTGATAGGGACTAGGTCCCCCGGCAGCTCCACCCAGGCCTCACAGCGTTTGTCCTTTTCCCATTAAGCCCTAGATTTCCTCCCTTCCTGGCAGCCCCAGGTCCCCAGTCCTCAGAGTTGGCCATCTTCTGTGAGA
The DNA here is from genome assembly GCF_000442215.2 of Lipotes vexillifer. Classification (NCBI taxonomy): domain Eukaryota; kingdom Metazoa; phylum Chordata; class Mammalia; order Artiodactyla; family Lipotidae; genus Lipotes; species Lipotes vexillifer. The sequence goes on from NW_006787464.1 coordinate 32,560, forward strand.
TCCTGCCTGCAAACCTTCATTCACTACGCTCTCACCTCTAGTCACTGTGGCCACCTTTCAAGCCAAATACTGTGGGCTGGGTGGAGACAAAGTTGAAAAAGAAACACTTGCCTCTGTTCTTTCCAGCTGGCACCTAGGCACACCTCCCAGCTTCACAGCTTCACTGTAGCCCTTATCATTGCTTTTCTGTGCAGCCCTGAGTGGAGAACTGTGGAAAATATGTTTCTTTGGGAGCTCCTTTTGCAATGACCTAGCCATTTGCCCTTGTCCGTATTCTACCACGTAGCTTGTATTTCTGTCTGTCTCCCCAACTAATTGAGATCCCCTATTTGTTTCTTTCTTGAATTGTATGGGGAGGCGGAACCTTGATTACATTCATGTTTTCATATTCAAACCTTGGCCCTTTATTTCACTCTAGATAAGTCCTGAGCCACAGTTCTTCCACTAGCCAGGCCAGCATGTCTGATTCACCTCTAATTAAAGGTTTCTCCATCTACCAAGCAACCAGAACTTCCAAACAGCAGTAGTCTAAGTCCCTTACATACGAACCTTCAGGTTGCGAACTTTCAAAGATGCAAACTCACGTTCCATCAGCGTCAGGCGTGAGTGAAGTTGCAGCTTGCCCTCTGTCTCCTATCGCTGACGATCCTTCAGCTCTACCATCTCCCACCTCCTCTCCCTCCTCCAGTCAGTAATTCTTCTTGCCTGTTCACTCGATGCCAGCCCCTGGATGCCAGCTGTTGAACTGTACTACTGTACTTTTCAAGGTACTGTAAGATTAAAAATGTTTTCTTTATTTTCTGTGTTTGTTTTTAATATATTATTTGTGTGAAAAGTATTATAAACCTATTACAGTACAGTACTATATAGCCGATTGTGTTAGTTGGGTACCTAAGCTAACTTTGTTGGATTTACGTACAAATTGGACTTACGAACGTGCTCTCAGAACGGAACACGTTCGTATGTAGGGGACTTACTGTGTTGTTTTTACACCTAAACCAGCTTCACTGAAGAGTACCCACTGATAAGAAAGTAGTGAACCATTTGGCTCAATTTGGAGTTTTCATACCTGGCCTGTTGCTTTTGTATTTCCTTTTAAGTCCTTGCCTTGCAACGGTTTGCCAAAGGGCACGTTGCCCAGCTCTGTGCCTGAATAGCCCTGACTTGTCCCATAACCTTAAAAACACCCGCCCTGGGTTCTGCTTTGTCACAAACCATTTTCTCCAACGTGGTGGTTTACAGTTTGGGGCAAGGCAGATGTTTTCCAGATTGCGAACATTGCAGTTTTCAACTCACTCTGTCAGCAGCCTTCTCCCATATTTCACAGAAGACCTGTTGTAAGGCAATTTGTCTTTCAGCCATTTCTTCAAACCAAAATTGAACATTACAGTGAATTGGATGGTGGGGAGGTGGGGGAGGAGGTAGGAGGAAGGAATAGAGTACTGCTTTGTACAGTCTGAAGTGTTCCGGAAGAGTTATTTTTGTGCTACAGAGATTTTCAAGATGTACTTTGGTCTCCAGTCTTTATATATTTTTGACAAAGTAAAGAACAATAGTTACCGAAAACTTATAACTGAGTCATGTTCTATAAACATTTTTCACCATGAAATAATTTTCTCTCAAAAGTTATTTTATTGTCCCCAGTATGCATTGAGTCATTTACACAGTGTGTCAGCCACTCTAGCAATAAGCTTTTGGAAGCCCTTAACCTTTAGGGCCCACTACCATGCCAATAGGAAGTGCTGCTCGTCATCTTGGACTTTTGGTGACAGAATTCTGCTATAACACCACAATGATTGTTGTTATTGGCTTTGCATCAGTCAAGATTCTGGCAGGAAACAAAAGGCACAGGCAAATAGACTAAGAATTTTATAAAGAGATTGTTTTTAAAGGTGTTGGCAGAGTTGGGGTAAACCAATGAGGTACAGGACCTGGGGCTAGCAGGAGTGGGAAGCATTACCATTCTAGGCCTGGGGAGTCAAGGGAATGATCGGTTACCCCTCCCCATAGAGTACAGCTGAGGCTGAAGAGAGGGCTGTCCAGTGTGTGCTGTGGCCTTTGGTGGAGGGATGCAGAACACACCAACCCTACTCTCTCTTCTTGCCCTGGGGTTCTTCTTATCATACCAATGCCTCCTATCAGCTGGACATAACTGGAAGCCAGAGTCCATTACTCCTGTACATAGAGGTCAGCCTCAGCATAGAGCTGGATAGAAAAGGACTAAGACTGGATCTGGTGAGCTGAGGACACTCAGGGAAAATATCCATCACTGGCTTGAAAACAATTGCTTCGTAAGAGAGTCCGAAGTTCAGGAGGGGTCTAAATAAGGGATGTCGGTCAACTCAGTTTATAAGATCAGATAATCTTGAGAGGAACGTAGAAGTCAACCAGCCTCTGCTTGAACATGCCAGAGACCTCCAGAGACAGGGATATCTCTCTACACCAAAGTGATTATGGGGTGGCTCCCCCCGCTCAAAATCTGCCTTTGTATGCCAGAAACTAAAACTTGTATGTGAACTCTCCTGAATTTTTTTTAAAAAATGTGAGCCACTAATTCAAATTCGGCGGTGGGGAAAGCCTAGTAAGGAACAAATGTATTTACTAGATCTGGTTTTTAACCTCTTGTGTCATTTCTCCTCCAAATGTGAAGACATCTATTGCATCCTTCATTCGATTTTTTTCTTTGGTCTAAAGAGCATGTAGCTCTTCCCACCTTTCCTTCCTCATCCTCTTCCTCCTCCTCTGGATGTTTCCTGCTCCTTCAAAGTCCCTCTTAAAAACATGACTCTTAGAGTAGAAAACTTTTGATGTCTTGTAACCAGAACCGACCAGAAGAGGACCATGATGTTCTTGACCGTGACTCAGTCCTGCCAATGAAGGGTATTTCGTTGCTATAATGCCATCTATGAAAATCTTTTGAGCAATTTCATCGTGCTGTTGTTGGGTCCAACTGAGCCTTCAAGTCTTCACTAAAACTTATTAGTCTTCTTTTGTTTGTTCGTTTGTCTTTAATTTGGTTACCTCCAAAATTATTTAGTAGATTTGCTGAATCATGGACTTCTCTAAGCAAGGTCTTTAATCTAACTGCAAGCTATCATATTTATTTGTAAAATTTCAACTGTTGGTTTAAGGGTCATTATTTTAGCCTGTTGTGTATGAATCTCTAAAATTTTATTTCTATAGTCAATTAGGTATCTTTCCTAGATTCAGGCCATTTTCAAGTTTGATAAACATATCACCATCAAGTAGTTGATGACGATGTTGAACAGGAAGGTTCTCTCAAGGATAGCCTTCTATAATTTGATGTTGTTTTGCTGATTAACACTGTTAGGGTACAGCCATGTGGCAAAGTACAAAACCATCTACTGATATTATTATCTAGCCCGCCATCTTTTGTCCATAAGGACGTCACGCATCACCTGATCAAATGCTTTGCTGAAGTTTACCTGTGCTTGGTCTACCACTCCAAAACAATCCTATCAAAGATGAAAGACATTTAATTTTATAAAACCTATTGGATTTGGGAACTTAAAAAATTAGCTCAACTAAAAAGTGGGCAAAGGACTTAAATAGACATTCCTCCAAAGATGATATACAAATGGACAACAAGCATATAAGAATATGCTCAACATCACTTATAAAGATTAAAGTAATTAAAGAAATCAAAGCTACAATAAGATCTCACCTCATACCCATTAAGATGGCCACTATCAAAAAATAGGACATAGCAAATGTTAGCAAAGATGTGGAGAAATTAGAACCATTTTGCACTGTAGGTAGGAAGGCAAAATGTTGTAGCTACTATAGAACACAGTATGGATATTTCTCAAAGAGTAAAAAATAGAATTACCATATGATCCAGCAATCCCACTTCTGGGTATACAACTAAAAGAACTGAAAGCAGGATCTCAAAAAGATATTTGCACACCCATGTTCATTGGAGCATTATTCACAATAGCCGAGAGTAGGAAGCAAGCCACATGCCCACCAGTGGACGAATGGATTAAAAAAATGTGGTGTACACATACAATGGAGCATTATTCAGCCTTAAAAAAGAAGGAAGTCTTGTCACAGGTAACAACATGGATGAACCTTGAGGAGATTATACTGAGTGAAACAAGCCAACAAAAAGACAAATACTATGATTCCACTTATATGAGGTATCTAAAGTAGTCAAATTCCTAGAAACAAAAAGTTGAATGGTGGTTGCCAGGGTCTTGGGGGAGGGGGAAATGGAGAGTTGCTGTTCAATGAGTATGGAGTTTCAGTTTTGCAAAATGAAAAAGTTCTGGAGACCTTCTGTGCAACAGTGTGACTATAGTTCACACTACTGAAATGTACACTTAAAAATGGTTAGGATGGGGCTTCCCTGATGGCGCAGTGGTTGAGAGTCCGCCTGGCGATGCAGGGGACACGGGTTCGTGCCCCGGTCTGGGAAGATACCACATGCCGCAGAGCGGCTGGGCCTGTGAGCCATGGCCGCTGAGCCTGCGCGTCCGGAGCCTGTGCTCCGCAAAGGGAGAGGCCACAACAGTGAGAGGCCCGCGTACTGCAAAAACAAAAACAAAAATGGTTAGGATGGTGTTTTTTACCATAATTAAAAATTTATTTTTGATTAAAAAGAAAAGTTTAGCCCAGCTCTTTCCTTTTATAGAGGAGAAAACTGAGGCCCTGAGATTTAAAGAAACTTTTAGTGAACTCGTGTGGATTCTAGTTGCTAAGGTTTTTTCTCAAGCGCTCACAAATGAGTTACTGCCCCTAACTTACTGTGGTTAAAACATTTTCCAAAGAGAAAAATGTTAATCACTGTATATGGGCTATTCCGAGTCTTTTAAAGAATTCGTTTGAGAATACATAAGTCAATAGATCATCTACTTAGTATTTCCATTATCAAGTCAAGAGAGCGAATGGCTGGGCTTAGCATGCCAACTGAAGGCCTAATTACCACCTTTTCTCCTTCGGCTTCCAGGTATACGCCTAAATGTCACCAAGGCAGGCCCCTATCTGCCACAGACCTGCTTATTTTGTAGTTTTCAGATAATAAATGGTGGCTATTCCTGTTTGTTTTCTATGGTTTTAAAATTTTTTTCAGACAAGATCATAATTCAACTTGTTTAATTTCATTTGAATTCTAAGGTTCTATAAGACTCCTTCCCACCTTAGCCAGATTTAAGATCTGAGCACTTTCGTGTTTTAACTCAAAGTAATATCCCAGATATGTTTCACTTCATAAAAGTACCTCTTGAATGAGAAATTGTGTTTACCTTGCTTTAAGCCCCAGGAGAAGAAAGAAGTATTTTTTCTCCATTATATTTAATTACTAATCAAAGTATTGAATATCATTGTAAAAATAAAATAGGAATGTCAGATGTGAACTGTGATACCAAATTGTTGATTTTTAAAAGGAAATTAATCATGTGGTCTGGACTAAATTGTTGGTTTCAAAAATCCCAAGTATTTAACTTGATGTAACTAAATATGTGCATTTAACTTTTAAACAGTTATTCCAAAGTATTAAAAATCTTCCCCATTTTAATTTTCAGCCAATTTTCTTTGCAGTGCCTCGGAAGTGTCCATTACCCTTTAAAGTGAATAGTAAGAATAATGTCCATTGTTCTTATGTGATTCTTTTTAATAGTATAGTTCCCACTAGATATTAGTCTTTACTGAGAAGGAATCTTGGAATCTTAAGGAGAATGATGAAAAACAATTCCATATAGTATTTTAATTTTTATTAGCCATATAATTTAAAAAGCACAGAGGCATCAAAGACAGACTCGCATTCCAACCCTGACTCCACCACTTCCTAGCTTTGGCAAATTTATCCTTTCTCAGCCTCAGTTTCTCTGTTTGTGAAATCAAGATAACCCAAAGTCCTGGGTTAAAATGAAGAATAAAAATGCTAGGACATTAAAAAGGAGTTGGTCAAATGTTAGTTTTCTAATTTTCCATGAGTAAGTTTAGTTGTTCTATGGAATGTTTTGCTTTTTGGGGTTTTCTAATATTTTTTAAAATTTATTTATTTATTTATATTTGGACGCGTTGGGTCTTTGTTGCGGCGCGGAGGCTTTCTTTAGTTGCAGCGAGCAGGGGCTACTCTTCATTGCAGTGTGCCGGCTGCTCATTGCAGTGGCCTCTCGTTGTAGAGCATGGGCTCTAGGCACGCGGGCTTCAGTAGTTGTGGCACGTGGGCTCAGTAGTTGTGGCTTACGGGCTCTAGAGCTCAGGCTCAGTAGTTGTGACACACGGGCTTAGATGCTCCGCAGCATGTGGGATCTTCCCGGACCAGGGCTCGAACCCGTGTCCCCTGCATTGGCAGGTGGATTCTTAACCACAGCACCACCAGGGAAGCCCCTATGGAATATTTTTATATGAAGTTTTTTGAGCCAGACACCGACTCCCCTTCTGGCCAAATGCAGAGAGCTGTGTGGGAAAGGAAGCATGTCATCAGTAAGACTTACAATAGGCCTGAATTTGTTTTCTGTCGCTTCCAACATGACCACGTAGTGTTCTGCTTGATTATTTCACTTGGCAAGAAGATATTGTGCTAGTTTTGCATATCCTCACTGTAATCAGAAGGAGCCAAGTTTGACGATGTTTAAAGGATTTAGCTTCTTGAAGTTTGCTCTCCTGCAGACCTACAGGGGGATTTGTCCCAGACCTCCCGTTTACAGTCAAAGGCGTTCTCTGAATAATCTGATACGGACTAAGTACAGAATAGACTCCTTTGTTTGCCAGACAGGTGAGAGCCCTACTTTCTCTTGTTGCTAAAAATGTCGGCCAGAAAAATGACTAGCATTACATTCGTACTAAATTAGCCTCGTTCCTTTGGTAATCTTACCCTCATAATGATTTCACTGAAAATCCAAGAATAACAAGAAGAGCTTACCCCCCTAGGGTCCTGAGAAATTTGAAAGTATTTTATAATGTTAACGCTAAGCATAACATCCAACAAATATGCAGCAGTTTTAGATTTTCCGAGGTTCTTTTGTGAACATCCTCTCTCACGTGAACTAAACAAGATGGGCAGAGCAGGTACCATTATCCTCCTTGAATAACTGAGGAGATGGAGGTCAGTGAGGTGACTCTTGCTTAAGGTTATTTAGAATTTCCTGCCCCAAACTTTTATTTCCTGAATCTTTTCCTACTCTAAGGGTGGGGGGTAAACATTGGGTGACTGAGTTGTAACAGGTACTAGAATAGATAGTTTCTATGTTACTTCACTTATGGTTTACAACAGTTCTGTGAAATAATCCCATTTTACAGATGAGTTTGCTCGGAGTGGCCAAGTGCCTACTCAAGGTTACATAGATAATGTCAAAGGCAGTCTTCAGAGGTTTCTCACTCTAAAACATAATCTTCCTTTATTCTGCTACATTGTCTATATAGATATAGCAATCTCTCTCTCTCTATCTGTCCACCCACCCACAGACATGCAGACACAATTGTTACTAAAACACCCGAGACCCAGTTCCTAATGACTAGAATGATTAGGGTAGCCTCCAGAGATGCCTGGGTGGGTTATATGTCTACTTGCCACAGCGTACAAAGCGGGGAGTTCAAAAGCAGCGTACCTGGCAAAGCTTTTGTGTTATTCCCCACCTTTCAGACCTCCTTCATTCTTCCTACCTGTGTGAAACAAGAAAAATCCTACCATGAGAAAATAGGTGCAAAACAACAGCCACTCTCAAAGTACTGGCGGTCTAGTGTAGTAGCTGGAACAGGAGGTGTAAAGCAAGACCAACAGGAGAGGAATCCAAGCTGTTGAATTACTAGCTGCAGGTCCTTGGGCAAGTAAATTAACCACTCTGCCCCTCAGCTTCCTCACCTGTAAAAATGGGGGTGAGGATGGCGCCTACCTCATGGGGTTGCTTGTAAGGATAAAATGAATGAGTTTTGAAACGTGCTTAGAATAATACTTAGGCCATATTAATAATAACAGCTAACATGATTTTCTGCTGGTAGAAAACACTCAAGAAATATTAAAGCTATCATTTTTATTATACTCAGCAAGCAGATTTTACCCTTCCCCAGCCCCTCTGAGGGTTAACCCACAGATCACAGTCCCAGCGCCCAGGTTTTGGTGCCCCTTCCTAATTTCTTGTGTTGAGTCTGTTTCTGTGGGGAGTGTGATTAATTACTGCCATATCTCACTGAACAGGTTCCCAAAGAAGGTGTTGTGCAAGTAAAGATTATGTACAAGTATATTCTCACTTACCAAGCTTTGCTGGGTATGCGGCTTTTGAACTCCCCACTTTGTATGCTGTGTCAGGGAAGAGGGGCTGTTTAGAGGGACTTCTGGGCTCTCTTCACCACTCTATCCATACTTCCCTCGTAGTATTTCCAATAGCATATTGTAATTATCTTTTCTCTGTTTTCCTTAGCAGATCACGAGGTCCTTAAGGGCAAAGGACATGTCTTATTTCATTTTATATTCCCAGTACCTAGTGGAGTGCTTGGCAGTAGTAGCTGTTTGTTTATTGACTGACTGAAACAAATGGGGGGATGAGGGAATGGATGCATGGTTAATTCTTTTAAGTAAATAATCATCTCTGAATTTTGTGTCAGTCTGAATTTTCACACTTTGGATTTTCTTAAAGCTAGATAGCTGATGTGGCTACTGGTGATCAGGACATGTCATTATGCATCCCCTCTAATTACTGTCCCATAATGCTTGCATTGTTTTACCAGTCAAATAATTCATTAATTTTAGTCTATGCCCAGGGTATTTAGTTTAATGGTCAGACTCAAGCCAAAAAGAGAAAAGTATGTGTCCTTGTGTCCTTCTATACATGTTATATTCTTTGCCAAGCAATGGTAACAGTGGATGTATAAGATTTCAAAAATATACTTCAGAGGGTTAGCACTCATAATTACTGAGTTCATATGAAACCATTTAAGAAGAATTCTTGGGTTTCAGAAAAGTGTCAAGTTATACAGTGATGCTGTGCAAGAGGGAATTGTAGACACCATCCAAAACAGACACTTCACTTCTGTGGATGAGAAAAACTGAGACACAAAGAGGTGAATGATTTGTTCAAAGTCATACAGCTCATCAGAGACTGAGCTGGCCCTGGCTTCAGGTCCCCATATTCTCAGGCCAGTGGCTTTGTGGACCCTGGGCCAGGATTCTTTGGTGATATTGCTTCTGGAAGATGCAGGACTGGCCCTATATGTCCAGGCCAGCCAAGACAAGGGCATGATTTCTGGAACACCACGTTGCGGTGTTTGATTTGGGCTGGCAGCCAATGGAGGAAGACCCCTGGGGTCCACATTGATGCTCTTAGATGTATACAGTCCATCCGTGTGGCGTTTAACTTTTAAGGTGTCGGAGAAATGCAGGCCTGCTGCTGAAGAGAGGCAACATCAGAAGGGGGACCCCCACACACGCGAAGCCTTCACAATGTCCCTCTGCAATTTTTAAACGTTTGAACTTTCAACTTTTCAGCTTTGATAAACTACACTGAAGGTTTGATGGAAACAAACTGTAATAAGCAAGGGTTCTTTCTTCTCACAGTAGATTTGTGTGTATAGAAGAATAGGAGGACATTTTAAGCTCTGCCGTGTAATATTATTCCATGTCATTTGAACTAGTATGACTTTTGCTCTTTTCCGTTTTCTACACCCAGATTCGAAGGATTCCAAGGAAAAGAATAAAATGGAAATCCTGTACATACTGGTGCCTAGCGTTGCCATCCCCCTGGCCATTGCTTTGCTCTTCTTCTTCATCTGTGTCTGTCGCAATAACCAGAAGTCATCGTCGCCGCCCGTCCAGAGGCAGCCAAAACACGTCAGAGGTCAAAACGTGGAGATGTCCATGTTGAATGCGTATAAACCCAAGGTAAGACTTAGCAGTCCCGAGCCGCGCTTATTCTGTAGACTTGAAGTTAAAGCAACATTTATAACCCACCCAAGCTTAGAAATCAAACGATATCGAATCAGAAATTTGATCAGTGCTCGAGTTCATTTTCAGCATAGCCATGCATTTCTAACTTTGTCCAAGGCAGCTTGAGGATACTTTCATCAGTGTGACCAATCCGGTGCTGGGCCCGTCCTAGCACTTACCTTACGTAGAGTTTGGGCTGGAAGGAATTCTTATGAGATCATCTCTTCCAGCCCCTGGGGACTCAGAATGTGGACTATTTTTCCACATTTTAAAGAAGGAAATTCCATTCTCTTCCAATCAAACTGAAAGAGATGAACAGAGAGAGAGAAATCAGACATTGTTTACTAACTTCACTTTCAAAAAATCCTTTTGCTTGCACAACAATGCGCAGGGATTAATACTACTGTACTGTACACTTAAAATGGTCAATTTTATGTGTTTTTTACGACAGTTTAAAAAATCCTTTTCATGCCTAACCTAAATCCCTTTCTCTTTGGTTTAAACATATTTTAAGAGAAGTGTTGTCTTTCCCACAATCTTTGAATGCTGTTTTATAATAGCCCACCTTAGCCATCTCTCTTTGCTAAATCAATCCTCTACTTCCTTTTAGTTTTTCCTCAACATCTTTCAACATTTGGGCTGCTCAGGGTCCTGGCAAGGAACCCAGGGTCACTGGCCCTTTCCTTAAATGGAGCACACACCACATCTTGAGGCTGAAATACAACAGAGGCTTTCTCTCCGGAAAGCCAGCACCCCAATCCCAGGCCTCTCGGGAAAGAGATTTCATTTAAATAACTTAGGATTCTTGCATCCACAGAAGCCTGCCTTTTCATTGTGTTCCAACTCCATAGGAACATTCATTCAACAAATATTTATCTTCTCTGTGGGTTAGTGACCATATTATTCTTTTGACCCTCATAAAGAGGAGATGCATCACTTTTTATACAATTTTAGGGAAAAAAATTGCCTTCACACTCAAATCAATCATTTTACCCAATGAAAAAGGTAGCATAATTGGGCCTGACACATAGTCCTCATTTGATTTTATTTTGCTTTGCTGTTGAATTTTTTTTTTAATTTAAAAAGTCTTAAAATATTTTTCTATTGCAAAGTCTTGTTGGTAAGGTTTTGGGGTTTCTTAAATGCTAAAAGAACTCATTTTTTAAGTATTCTGTTCCAAGCAAAACCACTGTTCTCTCTCTCTCTTTTCTTTAAATTAATTTATTTTATTTATTTATTTTTGGCTGTGTTGGGTCTTCGTTGCTGCGCGCGGGCTTTCTCTAATTGTGGCGAGCAGGGGCTACTCTTCGTTGCGGTGCGCGGGCTTCTCATTGCGGTGGCTTCTCTTGTTGCGGAGCATGGGCTCTAGGCACACGGGCTTCAGTAGTTGTGGCTCACAGGCTCTAGAGCACAGGCTCAGTAGTTGTGGCACGTGGGCTCAGTAGTTGTGATGCATGGGCTTCGTTACTCCGCGGCATATGGGAACTTCCTGGACCAGGGCTCGAACCCGTGTCCCCTGCATTGGCAGGTGGATTCTTAACCACTGAGTTCACTCGGTGGCTTGGGGAATGGGTGGCGGTGGAGGTTTAACTCGTGATATCCTAGCTGCTAGCTAGCCAACTTACATACATTACAGCGTGTTACATAATAGCACGGTTAATCCTTATAAATGTAATAGGAGAAAATAGAAGGGTTAACATTGTTGCACTTTCATGTAGTCACACCTAGTTAACCGTTTACATATCCCATGACTTCAAACTTCTAGTGCAATAGTCTTTGTTCTGTGAGAATCTTTCTCCGTCATTTCTGTTATTAAGTTCTGAGAAGCCTTACAAATGCTAGAGCTCTGGGTGGGAGAGAGGGCCAGATCGCTTTGGTTCTAGTAGTCACTGTGCAGCAGCCACCATCCTGGGGAGGTGGGCTCCTCGTTGCTGTGGCAGGAATTATAGGAAGAATCATTTCCATTCGGAAAAATTTCCTGTGTTGTACGTCAGCCTCAATCTGCAATTCACTTCCATTCTAAGTGGAGGTTTATTTTGCAACACATGATATGTCCAACAGGCACGGTGTTTTGGATTTATGTTGTCCTTCAAATAAAGATCTCAGAGGGCTCCGTGGCACAAATAGAGAAAACTAATATATACTGAATGATACACATTATCAGGAACTATTCCAGGAGCTTTTACATTCATTATCTCATTTAATCCTCACACCTATTATATAAGGTAGGTATTATTATCACTCTCATACAACCAGGGTAACTGAGACTCCAAACCAGTTAAGTAACTTGCCTAAGGTCAAAGAGCTAGTAATTGGAAGAGATAAAATGTGAATAGAGGTTTTTCAGCTCTAGGGAGAGCCCTTGAACTTGCCCATGCCATGATAACTTTTTCACAGGACAAATCATGCTGGGAAGCGGGTATGGGGGCAGGCAAATAATTAAATATGACACTCCATTTGTCAGTCTGGGCTGAACACTAACCACAGGATTCACCTGGCTCTGACAGACCTCCTGAAGAGGCCTGGATAACAGTTGTAAGCTTGAGTTACATAGCCCCAGTCCTGCCAGGGACATGTGAAATTTGGCCAGAGCAACAATAGTCCTCCATCCTCCATGGTCATGGAGACAAATGTAAAATATACGGGGATAAATTTTTCCTAAGACTTGGTGAAACAAAACATTGTTTTCATCATTTCTGGACCGTTTCTGAAATGTGCCTTGCGAAATCTCCCAGTGTCAAGATTTCTCCAACACAAGGCTTAGAGTTTAGCCTTAAACAGCTCATAAGCAATTCTGAATCAGACTAGAAGTAGGAATGGCTCAAGAATATGTGACTGGGTTGAGGAGCGGAAAGGAAACAACAAAAACAAATGCTAACTTTTTTTTTCTTACTCTCCTAAGAAATTTGGCTCCAGTCGAATTTGACTTATTCAGCTGTTTGTTTTGGTTCTTACTGAGTGCCTTTCCTGGAAAAAGCACAAAGAACTTTGTAGACCTTAAAGAAAATTCCCAAATGTAAACAGTCAATCTCTAAAACTGCTTTGAGAGGTCACTGACACATAAATATTACCCGTACCTATAAAATCTAAAAGGAAGGGACACACATAAGAAAGAAAGAGAAAAAAACAAAACAAAAAAAGTCTTGGAAAAAAAACACCCTACCAGAGTAAAATCAAAAGGATATTTGGAGGTTGGGATGAAAAAGGAATGAAGGGTAGAAGCTGGTCTGCCCTGGCCTCATTCTTATTTATCCAAATGAATGTGCCCTTCAGGGTTTAAACTATCTCTGTCCATCGCTCTCCACTTGCTGAGCTGATTTTACCCACCGTCCCCACCCCCTGCTGCCCCACCAACCCGAAGTGTTTGTATTAAGAAGAGGCTCCTCTGGGAGATTAGAAATCCATACCCTTCAGAGGTGACAATAGGCAGCTGCAGACAGACTGGCTGACGGGATCTGGCTTGAGTCCCCAGAGAGGTGAACGGTACAGTTGGAAGTTAAAACTTTTGAGGAGGCATGAGTCTCCTTCTGATCTGTGGGGAAAGGAAGCCAGTGGACCAGACAGGCATCTTACGTCTGAGCCTTGAACAGTCAGGAAATGGAGATGCTCCACCGGCTCCACCTCTAACTGCCCTGTGACCCTGAGTAACCACTTAGCCTCTCTGTGTCTCAATTTTCTCAGCTGTTCAGAGAAAGAGGTCGACTGTGTTCATGCAAAGGACGGTTTGTTTATTTTTCTTTTATTTTGCTCAGCAAAAGATTTCAAGCCATTCAGTTGGATTAGTTAATCTCCTATCTTTTCCATCTTTAAAATCTTCTGACAATACTCTGGTGATGCAGGAACTACGTAGGGTTTTTCTATCTTGCATTACAAATTTTACAATCTGAGTAAGGGTTTTTTTTTTTTTAAAGTACTGTGGAAAATGAACCTTCTCCAAGAAGCCTGGAAACTCTAATTTGCCATCTCTCCAATTCTTTCCCTCTGCCTCCCCCCACCCTCCACAAGCTGTCACATCGGAAACACTGAGCAGTCTCACTGAGGGAGGGAAGCTGTGGAGCTTGCCTCCTGGGGACTTAGAAGGGGAGCAGAGCCTCTCCATCTAGCACAGGGTGAGCCAGTTCTGTCCTTCCCTATGTGACCCACCTATGTGGGATTTAGACCCTCAAAGAGGTTAAGGGTGGAGGAGTTTGAGAATGAGGGTCAGGAAACCTAAATAAGCCTTTGGGGTCAAAGTCCTGCAGCTCCTGGCTGATGTAAGGAAGATTGGGGGGAAAGCAAAATTGGCCTATAGCTTTCTGAAACTGGTGGCTGTATTTTATTTCTCAACTAACCCTCATCTCTTGCCCGCTTCTCTGTTTCTCCACTTCCAGGCTATTCCTCTCACCTTTTCCTTTCCAGCCAAGGTATTCAGCCATTGCTGAATGTACTAACAATTATGTTCCCTGGGCCTGTCCCTTTTGCTAGCAACATGCTTCCATCTAAAAATCCCTGCTGTGGTCGAGCCACCCCTTTGAAATCCCTGTTCTTATCCACTGTCACTACACTTAGTGCTAAAACGGCCTCAATAACTTTTCCACTCACTCCTTAAAGCCATTGTCTCCAAGGCTTCTGAGCTCATCATTCTATTCACATGGCCTCTGGGGAATCACCAGTGATGTAATTTAATCCGATGGCCTTTCCCAAGTCTTCATCCTCTTTAATTTCTCTGGAGCATTCGATATTCTTAACCACCGTGTTGGAGAGCTTTTTCTCTTGGCTCTCCTACTATCTCCTCCTCTTTTCTTCACTAGGTCTTCTTCTTTTTAACTCCCCAAATGGGAGCCTCCTCTGATGTTTCTCAGTTCTCTTTCCTCTTTCTCTCTCTCATGCTGATTTCATCCTCTGGCATTGCTTTAGCTCCCACTTGACATAATGATTCCCCAACCTGGAAGGACCAAATCTCAAGTTATAAAATTCTTCTTCCCAGTACACAGGAGTCCACAGTCTCTGGGCCTAAGTTACCTTTCCAGCCACATTTGTTCTTAGCTTATTTCTAAGAGGTAGTATAATATACTTCAAAGATCAAGGATTTAGACGCAGAGAGATATGATTACAAATCTTGCCTCCATTGTTTACTGGCCATGAGATCTTTGTTTTCTCATTTATAAAACAAGGATACAAATAGTACTTAAAAGAGATTTTTAAATGTATTTTTATTGCAGTATAATTCACACACATTACATTAGTTTCAGGTGTATAACATAATGATTCAATATTTTTATATAGTGCAAAATGATCACGACAATAAGCCTAGCTAACATCTGCCATCATACATCGTTACAAAATTTTTTTTCTTGTGACGAGAAGGTTTAAGATTTATTCTCTTAACAACTTTCAAATATACAATCAGTATTACGAACTATATTGGCCATGCTGCACATCCCCATAACTTACTTATTTTATAACTGGAAGTTCGTACCTTTTGACTCCTTTACCTATTTTGCCCACCCCTTCCCTCCCCACTCCGCCACTAGCAGCCACCAATCTATTCTAAACGAGCTGTTTCTGACACTTCAAGATAGTGTGTCTGGCACCTCACAGGTCCTCAACAGCTAGAAGTTACTATTATTTTTTTGTTACAGTGATTATATGAACAATCACAAACCTTTTAAATCAACCACCAAATGCTGTGTACCGGATACTGTGGGCTGGGTTGGAAGCTATAGGATTCAGCAACCCACAGCATTAACTGGGGTGAGGGCAAGGCAGTTAGAGCAAAGATTATAGAGGTAGCTCTTTAGATAGCTCTGGTATTCCTGTGCCCATCCAGTGAGCATAAATCCTCTGCCCCACACCCTGTTCACAGCCTGGATAAAATCCCTCAGGGCAGAGAGGGTCTGATGGTGAAGACTGGGGGACTGTCCAGTACAGGGATCAGCTTACAACTATGTCTTTAGAAGCTTTACTTCTAGGGAGAATGCGTGTTATGAATGGATATTACGAAGAAGCTGAAGTATTTCACAGGCGTTATCTCGATACAGTCTTTACAGTAACCCTCTGAAGTTGGTACTAATTTGAGCCTGATTTGGGGCGGTGAGAAAACCGAAACTTGAGATTAAGAGTCTGCCCAAAGTCACACAGTTAGTGAGTGGCAGAGCCAAAACTCAAAGCCAGGTCTGTCCAGGTCCAGAGCCCAAGTGTTCCCTATTTCAGCAGTCCCCAACCTTTTTGGCGCCAGGGACCGGTTTCGTGGAAGACAATTTTTCCACAAACGGGGAGCGGGGGGATGGTTCAGACGTTAATGTGAGCGATGGGAAGCGGCAGATGAATCTTCGCTTGCTCCCTGCTCACCTCCTGCTGTGCGGCCCCATTCCTAACAGGCCATGGACCAGTACCCGTCCGCAGCCCAGTGGTTGGGGACCCCTGCCCTGTTTCACTCTACTGCCTTAATTTTCAGGCTGACTGAAACACACAAGCCCAAGTTATGAGCACATGGTAGCTCACGCTGACATTAAAATTACTGGCATCTGTTCTGCCTGTTTCCAGGCAGAATAGAACATCTCCTGTTGACATTATAAAGTAACTCCACCACAGAAACAATCCTGGTCACCACCAAACATTCAAACTAACTATCAGAAAGTTAACATTATAGAGAAAAGAACTGTTTCTGAAGCTAAATCACTTCCAGAGAAGTGCAGCTGAACTCTGAACAAATATGGCAAACTATTGGTTGGAACTCCCTCTAGAATTTGATTGCATAAACCAGAAGGTACTTAGTTCAGCTGTAGTCTTTGAAAATGTCCATAATCTCCCAAAATCAAATGGTTGTGGCCTTTAAGCTTTTAGAATGTAATCATTTCCATTTATGAGTGGAGTCAGTTGTTTCACAGTTCTAACACTGTTTACCTGAGAACCAGTAAAATGCACAGGGAAGGAAAATAGGCTTTAGAGTCAAGCAGATTCCTGTCAACAGCCAAGGCCAGATACTAAAAAAAAAATCTCAGTTTCACATACTCTCCAGGGCTCTTGTGCCCAACTCAGGTACAGCCTGCTGTTGAATGGTTTTGTTCACTTACCCCAGTCAACTGATGGGAGCAACAAAGGATCAGCCAGAGTAAGGTCTAGGTCATCAGAGGCCAGAGAGTAATTACACCTTGACATTCCACTTTTATACCAGTGGGCCTCATGCTTTTAAATTTGTGGAGCCTTCTGAGGATCAGATGAAAACCACCTCTTCTTCCCAGAAAAGTACCTGATCTTTGGAGCCAGACACAGCTGGAGCTGAATCTTGACATCACTACATAATAGTTGTGCTTCCATAGGCAAGCTACTTAACCATTGAAGGCCTTCATTTCTTGATCCATAAAGTGCGGAAATCATAGTATGAATCTCACGGATTTGTGATGAGGGTTAAATGAGTTGATGCACTGAACACTGAGAGACCCCACAAGGGAGTGTAGTGTAGTCATGAGGAAGACAGACCCTGGAGTCTGAATTTACAACCTACTAGTTGTGGGATCACTTAATCACTGTTCCTCAGGTTCTCCATCTGTAAAATGGGGATAATAGTCATAGTGACCAATTTCATGGCGTTATTGTGAGGATGAAAAGAATTAATATGTATAAAGCACTTATAGCCTAACACAAAAACAGCCCCCCCCTCCCCAAATCGTAGCCATTATTATGATCTCAGTGTCTGGTACATGGCAAGTATTCAATACATGGTAGTTATTACTAAGCTCAGATTACAAACATCTAGGATAGGAGTTGTGTCCTCTCTCCTCATGGTTCTTAAATGGTTTCTCATATACTATTCTGTGTGTATACTCTTTGGTACATAATATGTATAGTATCAATTGACTGACTGAGGTAACCAGCTATGAAAATATATCCCACACAATTGGCTGCACATGAAAATATAATAAACCGATGACATGGCCCAAGCTATAATGTGATTTCTATTTCAAAACCTTGAATCTCTCTCACAGTAGCCATGCAGAATATAACCCAGTGAAATACCAGTCGATGGCTCTTACATTTTTCTCTAGCTGGCATTTCCAAAGCAGCTTCCGAAGCAGAGTGTATAGTCTCTGTCTCGTGTAAGTCAGAATCATTCAATTAGGTTCTACAGACACACTGTGGTCATTCATCATGCCGGGAGCAGGGACCAGACACTCAGTAACTGTCTGATCTTTTTTTTTCTTTTTTTTTCTTTTTGAAAGTCATATTCATTTATTCCGGTGGTTCTCTCATTTATTCCAGTCCCAGAGCATCCTCATCACCTGGCAACTTGTCAGAACTGCAGAATCTGACTTACAGAATTAGAAACTCTAGGAGTGAGGCCTAGCAATCTGTGTTTTAAGAGGCCCTCTGGGGGATTCCAGTGCCTGCTCTGGTGTAGACTCTGTTGATCAAATTGAGATTCAGAGAGTAAGTCCACAAGGGATACAGTTCTCAGAGAAAACTGTGCTTTCAAAGAGAAACAGACCTGGTCATGTCCTCCTATTACCCAAACTTACCCCCTAACTTCAATAGGGCCTGCTTCATTATTCCTCTAATAGGGTGAGGACAAATGTCACCGTGTGGGACCCACTCCTCTCCTACAGATACTTGTATACAGCTAGAATCGGCAAATGTGTATAGCAAAAGAGATTTGTAAAAGGGCAGCAGCCTTGGGACATGAGGAATGGGAAAGGAACAAGTATAGGGGCTGCAAGGACTATAGGAGGAGGTTTGGGTCCATTGTAGGAACATGAACTTCAGTCCTTTTCCAGCACCTGCTGCTGGAGCCAACTTCCTGTTCCAGAGCACTGCCCTGAGCTCTGGTTCCCTCCACCCTCATGTGGCTCTGCTTTTCATCTGTGTGTCTGCTTCAAACTGGACTCAAAAGTAGAGCCATCAGTCATGCCCTGTTCAGGTTAGAGGTGAAAAGTCACAGAGCGGGATCCGTGCTGCACGCCAATGTTGATGGCCATCACAGAATACTCATCTCATTTCCTGTGGTAGTCACTTAGGAAAAGTGAGCAGGAAATGGCAGCTTAGTCGCAAGCAGTGTCCTCCAGAGGAGTCATTTCAAGTGTATTATCACCTAAGGTGTAACTTCCCAGAGGTGGAAAGACATAAAGTCACTGAGTCTGTCCGCCTTATCCAACTGCCATCTACATAATTACAATTCTTAAAAACTACCCATGGTTCATTGCTTTCATACCTAAAGTTAATGGATCTAAAAGGGGCACATGTCCCCACTTAGTATTCATCACTCAGGTGAGAGAAGCCACCAACATCCGCCTGGCCTCTCTAGCAGCTGTTTAGACAGGACTGCAATACTCACATCGACTCACATCTGAGGACTCACATCTAAAATATTCTCCCTTCATTTTCCTCCAGTGAAGAGCTCATTTAAACCTGAATACAGTTATTCTTCAAAGATTTCTAGGGGAAGGAGCACAACTGGATTTTAGAATAATGTATCAACTTCTACGTCAACTTTGATTTTTCTCCCCCCCCAAAAAATTATATAATTTTTTAAACCACACTGAGGCAGATGTGTGTTTACTTTGAGAAGTAAAAATGTTAACATTTAAACTGAAAGCCTGTTTCGGTTTTAAGGTACTTAATTGCCTTACAGCATATAATAAACGGAGCCCATCTTGTCATTCAACTAATGGAGGGAGTGATAAAGAGATAGGAGCCCAGGACCCTATTCATTCCAGTTTTCCTTTGTACTTGGTTTACTTTGGCATCGTGCCTCATGTGTATTTTACACTTCTTTACATTTTGTACATCCCTGTATGACAAATACTTGTCAAACAAAAACTAAACAGATTTATAACCCCTTAACTTGAAATGAGCCAAAATTGAACTGCCAAAACTTTATGACTTCATTTTCTTTCATAGTTTTCCACTACATTGGTTCAAGCAGACAAACCCCACTTGAGGTCAAGCAGAGGTCATTTCACTTTCATTACCAAAATATAATTTACAATATGCCAGACCTAAACAAGTTTAGCCTAAAGGGTCTGTATAATGTAAACCATCTGTTCCTCAACAATACAGCTAATTTCCTGCCGTCACCATACAGTCTACTGACTGCTTCTTTAAGGGCTTTTATGATTTTTTAACTAGGTCAGGATTTATGTAAAATTTGAAAATGAGTCTATAGTTAAGACTCATTTGTACCAAATAACTTGAGCATTTAAAAACTGCAAATCACTGTGTAAATTGTTCCCCTGAAACCAAGCTCTGAGCAGTTTTTTTCTGGGTATTTCTATGCTGGCTGCTGCACAGGTGTTCCAAGGAAAGGTTTTGTGAAATTGGTCATTTTGGTTACTTTCCGTGCTTTTTTTCCAAAGCAAATCCCCAAATTTGGTTCTGACTAGCTCTGATGAACTATTCCTTCCTCCTGTCAGCTGGAGATGATTTGGAACTCTATGCCGTCTGGCCCACCAGGTATTGGTGAGCTATGACAAGACACACTTTGGGCCAAAACATACTTTTTCATGTGTCTGAACAGAGAGAAAGAAGAACAATTATCATTCCACAGAGTGACCACACACTGAAGGCTGACCTCACAGCCCTGCAAGGTGTCAGGCCCCAGGCTGAGCCTCCAGAGACATGCTGTGTCCAACTGGGGTTGCCGGCCAGCCAGCTTCTCTGGTTTCAAACAGAAGGCCTTGTACACACAAGGGCAGCAATTTTGGCTCTCCTAAAATTCCTTGATACTTTTCTAAGCCTCTTTCTCCATCTGTAAAATGGCAAGAGTAAGAGTTCTTCTTCCAAAGGTGAATACCAGAGAACTAATTTTCTTACCTCAGTGTATGGGAATGCAGCCGGCTTTCTTAGCCGTGAAGCCCCAGGGGCCATGTGTCAGGCCAGCGCCAAGGTCCCCATCCACCTCCTCTTCTCTTCCAGTCCCCACTAGTTTGGCCTGCTTGCTTCCTTTCCCATCTGCCACCATCCACTTTTCCACGTGGGTCTTTGCTCCCTCCACCTCCATCCGCATCTTCCAGAATCCTCAGAGGAGCAGACCACAGGCCACTCAAATTCTTACCCACCCTCGGGTTCCAAAACAGAGTCTCTGTCATTCTTAAAGAATTTTTTTTAAAAACCAGCAACTACAGGAGAACAGAGAAAGATTAACAAGAAGAAATTTAAGCATTCGTTTTTTAAACATAGAATTATAGATGACTATCTAGAGCTATTTAAGGCTGTAAATGGATCTAAATCATTTGCATTGACTCCACTTTCTGGATTACTTCCCTAAGAAGGATAATAAAATTGATTTAAAGAGCACTTATTAGGTGGAAATTACTTTCATACATTGTTGCATGTAATCCCTACTGTAATTATGGAAGCTAGATATTATATTATTTTATAGATATGGAAATAGAGGTTCAGAAAAGTTAGGAAACTCACCCAAGGTCAACCACCTAATATATAGGGCTTATCCCACGGGGTTGTTATAGTAAATGAGTTAATATTTGTCAAGTGCTCAGAACAGTATCCGGCGCATAGTAAGTGCTATATAAATATTAACTATTAATAATAGAAAGCGGCAGGTCCAAGTTGCAAATTCAGATTTGTATGAGTCCAAAGGTTACATGGTTTGAATTACCCCACACTGCCTATGGGTTAAGCTTCAGCAGGGGAAGGGGGAAGAGTCCTAACGCCTTATTAGATCAGTCTAATATTCCTTGGGTTTAGTTCCTCATTCCCACTTTCCCTCAAAAGTAGTTTATTACTCAGCCCCATACCCTTCTCTATCACCAAAAGCATGGGGGATCCTGTTTAAGTCAAAAAGTAAGGGCTTCCCTGGTGGCGCAGTGGTTGAGAGTCCGCCTGCCGATGCAGGGGACACGGGTTCGTGCCCCGGTCCGGGAAGATCCCGCGTGCCGCGGAGCGGCTGGGCCCGTGAGCCATGGCCGCTGAGCCTGCGCGTCCGGAGCCTGTGCTCCGCAACGGGAGAGGCCACAGCAGTGAGAGGCCCGCGTACCGCAAAAAAAAAAAAGAAAAGTATAAAAAAGCATAAAGTGAAAAATCTCCCACCTCTGCCCCCCTCCCCCTAGTTCCCACCTCCATATCCTCCCAATAACCACTGCTGTTTCTTGAGTATCCTTTCAGAGTTTCTTTATGCCTATGGGCAGAAATATGAATATATTTATTCTTTTTCTCCTTCTCTTTCACACAAAAGCAGCATACAGCATTAACTGTTCTTTTGCTTTTTATTTTTAACTTAGTAGTAGGATTTTGGATATCAGTACATAGAAAGTGTCCTCATTTGTTCTTACAACTGTATAATATTCTTACAAATGTATAATATTGTTTTTACTAGCTCCACCACAATTAATTTAATCAGTTTCCACTAAGTAGACATTTAGGTTATTTCTAATCTGTAACAAACAATACTATAATTAATAGGACTGTATTAATAAGCTTCAATTGCCTAAATGTTTAAAGCAAGAAGTTGCCATTACTTTCAGCATAAGTAACTTTACTGTAAGACATTTATAAATACAAACCCCATAAAATCTGCTTTAACAAATTAGTGAGACCTATAGATGATAAGAAATATTATTTGCATGGAGGAATTAATGTTTCAAAATTCTCAGTTCTATTTTGTCCTCTTAAGTGGGTATTTTGCTGCAAGTTTATTTACACTTATAATTAGGTTAATGGGCATTTTGCCCTGCAAAAATTAGCCTAGAACAGAGCTAATCATCATGAATTCTAGATTAGCAGAGTTTGGGTTAGAGAAAATTTTTAGTTAATTTTCTAAACTGTTGATTTAAACTGTGTACAGAGAGCTCTGAATTCCATATGTATTTGCAAAATTATCAGCTTCAGTTGGGATACTCACAGCAGTACTTTTTTCTAAAAACATAAGGATCTAAAGTGCATTTAAAGGGACTATTTAAAAAATCAGTTTAGGTACAAATGCATTGCTTTTATGACTTTTTCCCTAACAAATTAGATTAAATGTCAGGATAGATCAGAGGTAAATTTCAAAAATAGTAAAAACACATGACATAATAGACGTTTACTGTCAAGATCAAACGTCACAACTTAATATTTATTTTCATTGTGAGCTAGATGCTTTCTCCTGTCTGTTTTCAGGTCAATCAGTAAATAACCCGCTTGCAAATCCATAGAGATAATCGGTTGGTTCGAAAGGCAATAGCTCCCTTCAAAAAACTGAAATCTGGGGGACTTCCTGGAGGTCCAGTGGTTAAGACTTCGCGCTCCCAATGCAGGGGGCATGGGTTCAATCCCTGGTCGGGGAACTAAGATACCACATGCCACACGGTGCAGCCAAAAAAAAAAAAAAAAAACTTGAAATCTGATTGAGAGGACAAAGTATATTCGTAAAAAAGAGCAGCAATAGCAAGGTAATAATAGCTAAAAGTTCAATAGCCCTTACCATGTGCCAGACATCATGCTGAACACGTGACAAATGTTAACTTACTAAAAGTTCACAAGAACCCTACGAGATAAGTACAATTATCATCCCATTTTATAGATGAGGGAATTGAAGCACAGAGTAAATATTGTACCCAGGGTCACACGGCCGGTAAGTGGAGAGGGCAGGATTCCAATCTGAACTGTGGCAGCGGAGGTCAGCGTGTAGCCAGTCACCTCACTGCATCCTGCACGTAGTGGCATTCAGACGGTAAAGCCAGAGGGATTCCGGAGGAGGCAAAGACCAGAGTGGTCAGGGAGAGTTTCACAGCAAGGATTCGATAGGTAGAGAGAAGCACCCACCTCTACTATGAGCACCTCAGAACAGCCTTTTGTTTTGGTGTCTCTGGCTTTTAGCTCAATATATACCTTAGAAATAGGAGAGCATTGGAAGAACAAAGGTATTAGGCAAGAACATGCATGCCATTTGCATGTGGACAATGAGGAGACCTATTCAGCCTAAGTGATGCCATCACGTAGAGGTGTAGCAAGGGTAAGACCAGGTCACAAATACTCTTAGGTGCCAGGCTAAGGATTAAGGCTCTATCCTCAGCAGCAGTGCTTCTCACACTCTAACATCCACCAGAATCACCTGGGGTCTTGTTACATGCACATCCTGATTCCGTAGGTCCGAGGTGGGTCCAAGAGTCTGCATTTGTAGTGAGCTTCAATGTTGCTCTTCCCAAGACCACTCTTTGAGTAGCAAGATTCTAGGTAACAGCAGGAAACCATTGTTGGAGCAGGGGGTGTGCATGGAGGGATAGGGGAGTGATGGACGAAAATCTGCCTATGCCTAAGTTGCAGCCAACAATTCTAAGGACTTCTAGGTGTACAATGTTGTAATTGATTTGATGTACAGAACCTTTCTCAATATGCCTCACCCCTCCTTTCAGATGCCAGAATGTCTTGCCTTAGAAAATGTTTTAAACCACACTTTGCCTTTCTTTCATACAGAGCAAGGCTAAAGAGCTGCCTCTTTCTGCTGTACGTTTTATGGAAGAATTGGGTGAATGTGCCTTTGGAAAGATCTATAAGGGCCACCTCTATCTCCCAGGCATGGACCATGCTCAGTTAGTTGCTATAAAGACCTTGAAAGATTATAACAACCCCCAGCAATGGACGGAATTTCAACAGGAAGCCTCCCTGATGGCCGAACTACACCACCCCAATATTGTCTGCCTTCTAGGGGCTGTCACTCAGGAACAACCTGTGTGTATGCTTTTTGAGTATATGAATCAGGGGGATCTCCACGAGTTCCTCATCATGCGGTCCCCACATTCAGATGTTGGCTGTAGCAGTGATGAAGATGGGACTGTCAAATCCAGCCTGGATCATGGAGATTTTCTACACATTGCCATTCAGATTGCAGCCGGCATGGAATACCTGTCTAGTCACTTCTTTGTCCATAAGGACCTTGCAGCTCGCAATATTTTAATCGGAGAGCAACTTCATGTAAAGATTTCAGACCTCGGGCTTTCCAGAGACATATACTCCGCTGATTACTACAGGGTGCAGAGTAAGTCTTTGCTGCCCATTCGCTGGATGCCCCCTGAAGCCATCATGTATGGCAAATTCTCTTCTGATTCAGATATCTGGTCTTTTGGGGTTGTCTTGTGGGAGATATTCAGTTTTGGACTCCAGCCATATTATGGATTTAGTAACCAGGAAGTGATCGAAATGGTGAGAAAACGACAGCTGTTACCATGCTCCGAAGACTGCCCCCCCAGAATGTACAGCCTCATGACAGAGTGTTGGAATGAGATTCCTTCCAGGAGACCAAGATTTAAAGATATTCACGTCCGGCTTCGGTCCTGGGAGGGACTCTCAAGTCATACCAGCTCTACTACTCCTTCCGGCGGAAATGCCACCACGCAGACAACCTCCCTTAGTGCCAGCCCAGTGAGTAATCTCAGTAACCCCAGATATCCCAATTACATGTTCCCGAGCCAGGGTATTACACCACAGGGCCAGATTGCTGGTTTCATCAGCCCACCAATACCTCAGAACCAGCGATTCATCCCCATCAATGGATACCCAATACCTCCTGGATATGCAGCGTTTCCAGCTGCCCACTATCAGCCAACAGGTCCTCCCAGAGTGATTCAGCACTGCCCACCTCCCAAGAGTCGGTCCCCGAGCAGTGCCAGCGGGTCGACTAGTACTGGTCATGTGACCAGCCTACCTTCATCAGGATCGAATCAGGAAGCAAATATTCCCTTACTACCACACATGTCGATTCCGAATCATCCCGGTGGAATGGGTATCACCGTTTTTGGCAACAAGTCTCAAAAACCCTACAAAATAGACTCAAAGCAACCATCTTTGCTAGGAGACTCCAACATTCATGGACACACCGAATCTATGATTTCTGCAGAACTGTAAAATGCACAACTTTTGTAAATGTGGTATACAGGAAAAACTAGAAAGTCGTAGAAAAGATTTATATTCAAATGTTTTTATTAAAGTAAGGTTCTCATTTAGCAGACATTGCAACAAGTATCTTCTGTGAAGTTTAACTGTGTCTTACCAACCAGGGCAAACACCAGCCAGAAAAAAAACATTGTGGGATTAACGCTCCATCAGGGTGTAGGCCATGCCACTGGGATTGGTACATCTGGTTTCAAGTACTGAAAACTGCAAACCAGTGAAGAGGAAACGAACCTTATGACCAAGTATCAAACCAAAAAGGAAGTCAAACGGTGCTCTGTGTATTCACCTTTGGCTGCCATGACTGTTCTCTCCCCAAAATGTATATACCATAGCATTTGTCTACCTGCTGTCTTTTCTTCAGGACAGATGTTCAGGAATTATGTTGATTCAATTTAGACACTATGCATGTTGGTATGGAAGTGATGTTCAGAATCAGTGAGGAAACTTTAGGCCAGATTTAAAATCCCAGATGGAAACGAGCCATAAGTGTAAGTTTCCCTGAAGCCTTCTACACAGTGGGGCTTCTTTGGGAACGTGAAAAGTGTGCCTCTTTGTGAGTCTCCTCTGTTGATCATGAAGGCTTTTTCCACAGTGTGTTTACACAAGCCCTTGAAATAACATAGGGCATCAGATCATAAGGCTAGATGTGGATGCTGAAATTGACCGCTGGTTGATAGTTCACTGTGTTGCATTAGAAATGAGGCACCAAAGGCAGCACAGTCAGGAAAATGGCCCCTTGGCCTCGATCAGCATCCATGGGAAAGGAACAAGGGTTCCCATGGGGACAGCCTCACAGGAGCTTCCCTGGACCAATAACACTGAAGAAAAGAGGTGTGGCTACAGACCAGCCCATCCATGCTTGCATCCTCCTGCTTATGAGCTGTCTAAGGTATGGGGGTGCATATGATCAGTGGACTCTGGGGAAGGAGGAAACTCTCTGACACCAGTATCTAGTTAATTTAAAGTTTCTCTCACTTTTTTTTTTTTTTTTCTGATCTGGAAATGTTCACAGATTTTATTCTAGCACCAAGAGTTATGACAATGTATTCATAGTGTTAGTTGGAATCCAAAGACTATGAATTCTATTTGCAAAATGTTACAGTATATTTTTAAAAAACAAGTATTGAGTTCTCGCTTCAAAGATAACCATGAACTGAAATTTTTAAGCTGGTAACTAGAAGCAACGTGATCATTTTTGCCTTAGTTAGAGGAAGGAAGGTATCAAATGTGCATATCATGCCTTACCTGCTAGCCATCTTCTGCCAAGTTTAGAATTCTTATGGGTTTCAAGTTCTATATAGAAAGGAATGTTATGATTGATTTTTCTCTTGTTAAAAGAATAACTCATTTATTCTAAGAGCAATGTCTCAAAGTCTCATTTTTTTTATTTTACAGCTGAAGAGACTTTATAAAGAGACTTACAGGATATAAAGTAATTCCTGGAAATGATATTTGATGAGGAGAATGTAAGAGACTTAGAAGCACGTTGACATTTCAATTTTGTAAAACAAAAAATTCAATTAGGACGAGAAATCAAAGAAATATGTTTACCAAAATGTGTTGCAATTTTCCCAAACACTGAATCTTCAGACAACAAATGTGGATTGTAGGTACTGTGAACACAAAGAATTGGCTATATTCAGATTTATTCAGAAATAAATTAAGACATATTTTTATGGCATAAATAAGCTGATTCAGAAGTTACATTTCTTAACTTTAGGTAGAGGAGAATATTTGTATCCTTTTGTTGCTATGCAACTGTTTAATGATGAAGATTCAAACCACAGTTTTGTATATCATACGACAATCAATTGTTTTCCCAGAATATTTATTATTTTAAGTAAACACAATTTCAGTGAACCTGTTTTTCTAGGAGTCCCTTAAAGGGAAAGTAGCATTCCATGAGCCAGTAAGATATCTACTCTGGAAAAACATTACTATGGGTAAAAAATAAATTCAAATTAGTTTTTTATAAAGAACTATAACATTTATTTTAAACATTTTATAATTACTGAAGTCATTAAGGTGAACAAACTAAATTTCAAAACCACTTGTAATAATGTATTTTATAATAGCACTGTGATACTACATAACACAGTCCCCTTTGTATTAAAATAGTATTTTTTTCACAGACTGAAAAATATCTTTTGCTTTGTGGACAATGTTTTGTAAGATGACTTTATTTTCAGATCTTTTCTCTTTTTTGCACAAAACTATGTTTATGGTTTGTATCACAGAAGTGAAATATATCTCTGCATTTTTATATCTGGTCTGTTTCCTTGTTTCCTTTGTTTGTTTTTAACTCGGTATAGATTTTCTTCAAATATATAATGGCAGTATTCAGATATCTCGCCCTATCATATCTTTCCTTATTTTCACTGCATGCATTTTAATCACTGTATTACTTAATGTTTGATTTGTTATTATGGGCATTTCAAATAGACAAGCATGGAATTGTAATGACAAGAAGCTTATTTTATATTGAGGATATATGCATTTGTATTTCACACACCAGAGATGATATTAAACACTGATTATTTTATGCTGCTGTTTATTAAAAATGTTTACCGTAAAATATTATTTCCTGAATATTGCTATTATGGAGGTATTTGGGAACTTTAATATTATCTCTCCTAATGTTTGACATTTCCTAGAAAGAGGAATCATGATTCGTATTTACTGCTATTTCATTGAAATGATTATTTTTAAGTAAGCTTTTAAAATAGACTTGGACATTCTTTTGCTAGTGACCATAGGTGGAAGGCAGAATCCCAATGACTTTATGACCATATATCACCCACCTATATATGGCAAGATTCTAATTTTTAAAATCAAAATAATATATTGAATAATTACTTAACAATCAAATGTAATGTGAAAATTGGTTTTTAAAGTTGCACCTTTTTCTGCCTTGATGTTTCCATGTGACCTTAGACATCAAAAATCATCTTAGAATTCTGAAGAAGAAAAAGCTGTGTACGTCTTATGTTCAACTTAGACGCCAACCATATTGATAAAATAAAAGAAATGTGGCCATTTAATTGTCACAGCTTATCTTTATGACCTTATTTGCCCAAAAGAAAGAGCTCCCCATCTGGCGATTAATACACACTGTCAAGGAAAATGAGTATCATTATGAAAGTTCAAAGAACTTGTCCATTTCTGCTATTTAATACAGAAGGGGATACAATAAAACCTTCAGGGCCTTATCCATCTGTTTTAGGTACAGCTCTTGTCACCGCCTCAGCGATCAAACTCAATAAAGCAATCACTTCACATGGCAGTGAGATCAGTGTCAGGCTGGGTTTCTCCCTCTCACTTGAATTCCTCAATCTGCCCTTCACTCCCATTTCCTTCTTATGTCTCCAGGCTCTTCCCCTCCCACCATCCCTAACTCCTTCAACTCTGTGATTGGGACCTTACCCTTAATTCTTTAATCACCCCATCTGCAGGCTCGTGCACCACCTCGGATAATACCTCCTACAAACCACTCAATACTGATTAAAGACGGGCTTTATTATCTACACACCTTCAAAGATGGTTACCTATCTCAGGGGTTCCCAAAGTGTGGTCCTCAGACCAGCAGATTTGGAACTTGTTAGACATGCAGATTCTCAGGCCTCACTTCAAAGTACTGAATCAGAAATTCTGGGGTGGGATCCAGCAATAAGTGAGAATTACAGGCCAGCCTAAAGGCCTGGGGGGTGGAAGGTGGGAGGATGGTCATTTACATCCTCAGCAATGTGTATATAAACATTTAAGAACATTTCAGCCACTTTAGTCCCCTTAAAGGTAGTCAGGTTTTACTTCATCAAAAATTCAACACTAAAAACTTTTGCATTAACCATTTGGCAATTGGTTATATTTTCTGTAGTTGTTCACTTGGATAGAAAAGTAACAGCACCTAGATTTGCCAAGAATATACTCCTTGTCTAGTTCACTCAAGACCACATTTCTTGGAAGGTGACTAAAAGCTTTTTCTTTCATATGGACAAGCACAAAAGAGTTGGTCTCTTAGTGTACCTTTTTTTTTTTTTTTTTTGATTCCTTGCATTGCTGATTAACACAACTAAAGGAACTCTCCTCTGCTTTGCAACTTGAGGTCAAGGATAGGCTAGTCTTTCTTGGGAGGGGGGAAGGCCCAGCTCCCAGTAAACATCAAGCAGAAGCAGCTGCAGAGGCTGCCCGCCTCCCCTGAGCTTCCTGTGACAACCTGACCCAGTTGGCTGCATGCAGTCACCTGTGGCTGCTCCCACTGTGTTCCTTTGCCAGCTGCAGTCTGTCAGTCCCCACTGGCTGGCCTTGAGTACTCCTCTGCTCCGCCGTGCTCCCCTCTGCCTCTGGAGGGCGGAAAGCTCTGCGGGAGGTACGAGAGGTGAAGCTCAGACTCTTCATTTATAGAGCATTTTTTTCAACCAAGAGTTCAAACGCTAAGGAGGAAACGCTATATTAGAGGAGCAGAAGGAACGAGGGAGCACACACGTAAGAGGAAAAGTTTTGCAGCTACAAGATGCCTGCACCTGAAGTTTGTTACCATAAATGCCAAGAGTGTTAGGAAGCTGTTAACTCAGAGGAAGGAGAGCCTTACAAACCATCAAAGCACCCAAGGGCAGCGTAATCCTCTGGGAAATTAGGCTGGGAAGGCTTCAAAACATAGAGCCGTACAGGGAGAAGGTCTGCTTACCTATTTATGACTACTTGAATCCTAGGCACCTATGAATTGGTTATTCACACGAGGTCTATGACATTTGCCGACCAGGCCCGACATGACACTGATCCTCACCCAAGTGACCAGGTTAGTAGCTGTTCTTATCCCAAAATGGTTAAATTAGGAGAACGACTCCTAAGATCAGATAGGGCATTACTGTACTTACATGTACTTACACTTGTTAAAAGGTCACTATCTCAAGAGGTCAACATGCTGAAATAAGGGGATATTCAGTTTGCGGGAAAGTGGTTCTAAAGGTCAATCTTCATGGACCTATGTTCTTGAATGTAAATTCAAAGACACACACGAAACTACAGAACTGGCTGCACGAAGACAGAGATTAATGCTCAAGCTCCCCATGGCCGTAGAGGCACATGTAATTTGCAACAGAAATAGGTGGAGATCAGGCTCCATACTATGACACGTGCTCCTCAGCCATTGCAGCCCTTGGGCATTAGGGATGTAACTCCAGTTATCATTGGGGTCCATATTAACACAGTTCCCTGAAAGGTTTCTTTTGAGTCTCTGCCCCTTAGAATCACTTGAAAGGAGCTGCAACTCCCCAATGGCATGATCTAGGTAGTTTACTAAGAGTCAACCTGATAAGACTAAAACTAATATTAAGGCAAATGACAGTTTAGGACTGAATTGTACTTCCAGAGTTCACTCTGGAAACGGAGTGTATTAGTTGTATTGGTCAGCCTGGCTGCAGTAATAACTGCAAAATCTCAGCAGCTTGCCTTGCAGGAGCCAATGTTCATTTCTGACTCATGTCAGTCAGCAGAGGTGGGTCAGCTGCTGTAGCTGCTCCCAGGTCCCTGCAGGACACACTGTTCTCATGGCTCAGGGAAAAGAGCAAGAGGCAGAACTGAAACAGTCACTCGTAAAACTTGCACTCAGACATGCTGTATATCACGTCCACCTCTCACGTTCTCTCGGTCAACACAAATTCTGAGGCCAAAGCTGACCATAGGACATGGATGAAGACCTACCGAGAGGCACTGCAAACCACACCGTCACAGTCAGGGGCAAGGAGGCAGAACCTTCTTCCAGGGAAGGGGGTGAATAGTTGGGAACAATAACACAATCCCCAGCCCAGCTGAAGCCCTGAGTACATAGAGTCAGTATAGCAAACCCAGGGCACCAGCGCCCTTCTCTCTTGTGTTTGCGGCTAATCACTAACTGGTGCTCTTCCCAGCTGAGCTCAGATTTAGCCTTAACAGTTTTAACATACTGCTCTAGATAACCTACTAATCAGTCAAGAATAGCACCAGGAATGAAACTTACTAGCCAGCCCTACAATAGGGCAATAGTTGCCAAACCCCGTCATTATCACAATTGTCTGGGGAGATTTTTAAAATTCTAAGTTCTCAAGACCACCCCAGAATGTGCCATAAAAGTGACCATAAAATCTATAAATTCCTCAGACATAGCATCTGACACTGTATGTCCACCGCCCGCCCCCCCTTCATGGACCCTGGATGAGGAGAATGGCGCAGGCACATGTACTTTTCAACTGCTCCAGCCCGTGATCCGGATGACCTTGAGTAAGTAAAGCAATCTCTACTTCCTTATCCGTAAAATGGTATAAATGTAGCATAGAGGTTGAGAGTAAAGGTTCTAATGTCAGAACCTTTACTGGATTTAAATCTCCCCTTCACCTTTTGGTAACCATGTGAATGTACACAAGTTACTGAACTGCTGTTTCTTCACCTGAAAATGTATCCACTTCATAGAATTGAAGCTAAGTAACGTAAATGAGTTGCAGAGAAGAGTGCCTGACACAAAATTCTCAGAAACATAGTATATACAATTTTATCCGTTTTCTCTAATACCTGTCTTTCAGAGTTGATATAAGCATTTAATGAGAACATATACAAATATATGAGAAGTATCTGGCACATAGGAGGTGCTCAAAAAGTGACAATGTTGCTATCATTATTCAATGTGTTTTAAACAATTTTTATAAAGCGATACATTATTTTCTAATGTGGTAAAATATTTAGAGCACAAATATCCTACTTAATTATTCATGCACATGCCATAACGTAGAACACTCCATACTGGTGCCAGTGAAGTGGGAGTGGGCTTAACCCATGAATGTTTCATCATCTCCCTTCAAACCACCCCTAATAAACACACACTAAGTAAAAACAGCTTCAAGACACATCGCTAAGCTATCCGTAAACCATATGTCATCCCTTACCGCCCCTCCAAGCTGATTGCCACCTCAAAGCTTCTCCCATGTTGAAATTCTGGAACCCCCCAGGGGGCAACTGAGAGCGCTATGCAAAGGTATATTAAAAGCTTGGTCCGCCTTTGTAGATATATATGTGAAAGAAGCCTAGAATAATTATATCCTTTAACCAGTCCCCCCGCCCCCAACACACACACACACCACACACACACACTTAACAGTCACAGTCGTACTTAGATATTATGAAATGCATTATGTCTCAGTGATTGGTGTTCCCATGTTGGGAACAAAGTGAAAGGAGACATGGTTCTCCTAAAACACTTCAGCGCAAGTAAAGTACCCAAGCAGGCACTGCATTCCTTCATCATAGGCATTGCTAAAATCCTCTCCTGATGTAATTCTGGGCATGATGTTTCAGAACTATGATTACAAGGTCTGGGCACCAGCCTGCCATGAAAAACAAATAGACACAAACCTTTAAACACCAACTCCAAAAACAAACAGCTGTTACCAAATTGTCTATACAACTCCCACCCTAAAAAGGTTCTTGAAGCCCAAGCTAGGATAGCCAGTGGTGCCATTTTACCAGGGATTATGCCAGTTTTAGCCCTGAAAGTCCTTTTTCCTACGAACTCCCCCAGTCCCAGGCAAACCTGGACTCTGGGTCGCCCTAGCTAGAGCAAAGAAGGTGAAATAAAAGCCAGCATGTATTGATTTTGAGTCCCCCTCTGTTAGGTAGACACAAATATAGATATAAATAGTGATCAAGGGGCCCCTGAATCTCAGGTACCTGACAGGGAGAGACCAAATTATTTTACAGCTAACAGAATTCTGAAATTTGGGGGAGCCTGCAACTTCAGCTTTACAAAGGGGAACCAAGCCTTTCTTTGAGCCTAGACTTTTATAAGCTAAAAGAAAATTTTAAAATGAGAAATTTCAGGAATTCAAGTCACTGAACTATGCTGCCTACCTCTTTCTTCCTGTTTGATCTTTGAAGATTAGCATTCAGTATTTTTCATGACATTTATATTGAGGAAGGAATATAAGATTATTAAAAGCAGAGAAACTCAATATTGGGAACACACATCAAAAGGTCTTCAAGACAAAGAAGGGATCATATGATTTGAAACCAGAGTTACTAGAAGCATGTGTGCTGCACTTCGTTTTCTAGTTAACAGTGTAACATACGTCAAAATACGATTTAAAACGCTTCTCACAGCTGAGCTGACATTTGGCGGTCCTCAGCCTTCTTTTGCTCTTGAGGATGGGGGTTCAAATCCAAACGAGGTTAACACTTTGTACTGGTACATATTCCTGGTGGATGAGAAAAACAGTCTTTCAGTTTATGTAAAACGAAAACATCTGTTCCACTCCTGAGGGAAAGAATTGTTTTTAAAGAGAGGGGGAGGGGATTCTTGGTTGTTAAAGCTGGAGATGGCCTCAGTAACTTTGCAAATGTTTAATAAAATAGACTGTCAGGTGCCTTGCTCACCGAGGATGATGAAAACTTGTGCATGAGCCTTGGTTCACTTCATTTTTCAGGATGCCATACCCATGTTATCCCCTAACCCTGTCTCAAGCCATATGTTAATGTCTATCAACTGGTCCCAAGTTCTTTCCACACTGAATCAGGTAAATCCAGCTCAGTAAGTGACTGACCTTGTGCCACAAAGCTTGTCTTGGTCAGTAGCTGTGCACTCTGGGTAAGAAGTAGTATAAGTTAGCTATTGCTGCAAAACAAAATACCACAGACTTAATATCTTAAAACAATACCATTTATTAGCCCACAGCTCTCTCGGTCAGATCTCAGTATGGCACGACTGAGGGTGTCACAAGTATTGGCCAGGTTATGTTCTAATTTGAAGTTCAGGTCCTCTTCCAAGCTCATGTGTTTGTCCCACAATTCAGTTGCTATGGTTGTAGGACTGGGGCCCTGATACTCTTGCTGGCTGTCAGCCAGCAGCCACTCTCAGCTCCTAGAGGCTGCCCAAATTCCTTGCCTCCTGGCCCCTTCCATTTTCAAAAGTGTCAACAGAGGATCTCCCTCACGTGGAATCCCTCTCATGCTTTCAATTACTCGCCTTAGGAAGAGCCCAGTCCCATTTAAGGGCTCACCAGATTAGGTCAGGCTCACCCAGGATAATCTCCCTTTCTTAAAGTCAACTATGCCACATAAGTCAACTTAATCACAGGAGAAAAATCTATCATATTCACAGTCCTGAGGATTATGCAGGGGGTGGAGCTCTTGGAGGTCATCTTAGAATTCTGCCTACCATAAGAAATATAATGCAACATTTCTCTTTTCAATCCTTTGTACTGTAGTGCATAGTTTCTTAAGCTTTTTACATCACAGGCTATTATTAAAATGAATGAATTCCATGGCCCCTGTTCTACCAAAAAAAAAAAAAAAAAAAAAGTCTATGTACACACACATACACATAGATATACAGACACATACAAAGTTGCCCACAATTTCAGCGACCCTACCCACACCCTGAGAAGTCAAGCCACATTTAAAACTCTGTAGATGGAGGCAGAATAAGCTGGAGAGATGAAGGGGATTCCTTGAAGTATTTTAAGCAGAGAATTACATGATCACATGTTTAGTTTAAATACTGTCAAGTTTTATGACAGGAAAGTGTGGAGACAGGGAATATAGTATAAAGATGTTCTGTGTTCTAGCAAGAGATTGCAAGGCTGTGCGCTTGGGCACTGGTGGTAAGGTGTGAGAAGAAGCTAGAAAAGCAGCAGGTCTTGGTAAGTGATTAAATGTAAGTGATGAGGAAGAGGAGGAGTCAGAGCAAACTTCAAGTTTCCAGCTTGAGAAACTGGGTAAAACAAAGAGGATAGAAGGCTGCTTGAGAGGATAGGACGTAATGAGTTTATTTTTGGACATTTTGAGTTTGAAATGTCCTTGAGACAGCCTGCTGAGAACCAGGCAGCTGGGTATACTAGTCTGAAGTCCCAAGGAGAGGGCAAGGCTAACAGTAGATTTGAGGGGTCGTAGGAGAATATACCAGCTTGATTTTCACTGCACTAAAGTACCATATGTATACCAATTTCTAAAACTTCAGAACAAAGAATGCTTTAATGTTATCTTTCTCTCTTACTTTAACATAATTTCTCCCAGAGTAAAATTTTACACAAAAAACAAAGGAGTCTGCATTTATTATCACAGTTCTCCCCTATCAGAGTAGAAGGAAGGACCACAGGGCCACCACAGTATCATCAAGAAACCTAGTTAATATCCCCAAATTGGGTCCATTACTTTCTCACAGAAGCAGCCCTTTCTTCATTTTCACCATACATTGCCAGTCCTACATAAATCCAAGTGAAAATCTGATGGCATCCGAAGGAGAGCCCCCCAAAATTCAATCTCAGGTCCTAGTTGATATTTTAATAGAAAAAAAACCTTTGTATTCAGTTCTATGAAACACAGAATCAAATCATTTTATTGTGCCAAATGTCAGTAAAGTTAAGATGTTGGGAATTTCTAAGCTACCCTACCTGGACATGAAATTGACCATGGGAGCCTTCTAAATGGTCTCCTGCACAATCCATTCTCCACAAGGCAGCCAGAGTAACTTTGTAAATGTAAAGCAGAGCATGACACTCTCATGCTTAAAGCCATTCAGTGATTCCCATTTCTATTCAAATAAAACCCAAACTTCGCACCATGTAGGGCTCCATCCTAATCACATCTCCGCCATGTTGTCTCAGGCCCTCCCTGGTTCCCTTTTGAAGCCTAGCTTTTTCCTGACTGAGAACTATTGTGTTTTCCTCTTCCCGGAACTCTTTGCCCTCAACATTTCTTACAGCTGGCTCCTTCTCATCTTATCTTTCATGTATCACCTCAAAGTCTACTCCTGACCAAGGCCTTCCCTGACCACCATTTCTAACCCTTAACTACCTACTCTCTATCACATTACTGTTTTTTTATCTATACACACTTGTGATCTGAAATTATGGTTTTTGTTTTGTACCCTTGTTTTGGTTTTGTATATTTACTAACTGAATACTGGAGCCAAAGGGGTAGTCACTTCATCTTTATTATTCCATAGCACATGAGAAATGCTAAATAAATATTTGTGGGGGCTTCCCTGGTGGCGCAGTGGTTGAGAATCTGCCTGCCAATGCAGACGACACAGGTTCGAGCCCTGGTCTGGGAAGATCCCACATGCCATGGAGCAGCTGGGCCCGTGAGCCACAATTACTGAGCCTGCGCGTCTGGAGCCTGTGCTCCGCAACAACAGAGGCCGCGACAATGAGAGGCCTGCGCACCGCCGTGAAGAGTGACCCCCACTTGCCACAACTAGAGAAAGCCCATGCACAGAAATGAAGACCCAACACAGCCATAAATAAATAAATAAATAAATACATTGTGTATAAAAAAAAAAAATTTGTGGAATGAATGAACTAATTGAATTCATGTCCTGTTTCCATAAAATTAGTAAATAAATAGTAAGAAAAAAAAAGCACTCTGAGCAAGGATGCCAGTTTCTGTAGTTGACACCGTCAGATTAAAGCCTTTAAGTAGCTCACAGTGGGCTAGAGAATGCAATGAGCAATTGTGATACAGCCTGATAAATACTAACAGGGTCCTCTAGGATCACAAGAAAGGAGCCTAATCTTGTCTTAGGGTAGTCCATAAGGAATCATAGGCAAAGGTAAATCTGAACGATGAGTGAAGGAAAAATGTGGGGAGGAAGGATGGAAGGAACGTCGTGAGTGTCTAGACAGAAGGGACAGCAGGTGCAAAACTCTCCGGCAAGTGATGGGAATCTGAGAAATTTTAAGTAGTTCCCTGTTGTGGAGCATTCTCCCAGAGTAACTGTAGGATTCGATGACATAATAAGGTATGCGAACATATCATGAACGCTATCGTGCCATATAAGTTATTATAAATAAGTGCAGACCTATGTTACTGGTCACTTATTACCTGATGGTTTCTGATATTCAAAGAAAAAGAAAACATTCTTTCGGAGAAGGACTTCGAGGGAAGGCTTCTCTGACTTACAGACTTACATGCTAGATCCTCTGACTTCACCCCTCCTCCCCGCCAACCCCAGCTGGGTAGAGTCAAAAGTTGGTGGACCTCGCTGGCGCACGGGGCGCGGGGGTAGAGGGGGCCTCAACAACGGCTCTCATTGGCCTTCCAAACTGAACCGGTTGGACGATTGGCTGCGGAGGTTTCCAGAGGCCGCCCCACGTCGCTGATTGGATGAGGAGCGGAGAAGCTCCCACCTCCTTCACTTTAGACCCCCTCGGTCCAGTTGCTTGGCAACCGATTGGCATCCTCCGGCCAAGCCGGCACCCAGTTAGTTACACCTGTGAAGAGGAGACAACCCGCTACGACCGCCCTACGCTTACGCCTCTCACGCCCACTTCACGCACAAGCAGCGCGGGTGGTCCCAGAAGCTCATCCAGGTTTGCCTTCAGATGGGCTGTGGGCTGGTCCTGCAGTGACACACCGCAGTTGAGAAAGTGCTCAAGTCTTCCTTCTGAAGTCCTCCTTCGGAAGAGTCAGAGGAGAAAAAAAGTCACTGTTATATGTCCAACTTAGAGCCACTTATCTTGGGAGCACACAGCGTTCTGAGGCTCGGTCGAGAAAGCAAGTAACTTATGTCAGTTAACTAGGTGCGGGAAGGTGACCCATAACCTCAGACACCTGCCTCAGAGCGAACCCTAGGAGTGCGGGGACAAGTGCCAGACTCTGCTGCCTTATCATGTACAGCAGAGCCTACGTCTTGCTGCAAAGAGAATTCCAAGAGTTGAAGAAAAACAATTATGAGGTGAGTACTGGAGACATGGAGGGTGTGTTTCCTTGGAGTACCACTTTCAAAAAGCAGTTTAATCTGTGTTTATTCTATAAGGCATAATTTAGTTAAGCATAATTTGCCACTACAGACTTGTTTAATGAACCTATTTCAGTATAATTATCTACTTCATAATAATAACAATTTGTACTTCATAATAATAGTTAACAATATTGAGCACACTATGCTGAGTAATTTATGGGCATTTAAGCCCTGAATATCAGGGTCCATCAGGTAGTAAGTGACTAGTAGGTCCAGGGTTGCACTCATTAATTACAATACTACAAAATAAGTTCGTAGTATTTTGTTTTACCTACCGGAAACCTAAGCCTCAGAAAGGGTCAGTAAATATTTGGCCGCAGGATTCCATCACAGGGTTTTCTACGACTTCCTGTCTAGTGCACTTTTTGCCAACTTCTGTCACATATAACACAGAAGCACCTTTCCCTTATAATTTTAACACAGAGGAAGGCTTTGCGCCAAATGCCACCAATGAGGTTTCAGTGTTCATAGGCTGTTCAGTGGTTGCCATAGGCTGTTTCATCACATACAATATGGAGAATTTAAAAATGGAAGGGGCGAGGGTGTACTTAGAAAGAATAGAAAGCCGTGCGTAGAAAGAGGGTGTAGCATGCTTACCAACAGCTGCATAGGGTGTAGTTCAATGGCATTGCTCTCTTTCCACTCCTGCCATAGAAGTATTGCCTTAACAGATGTCGGGAGCAATTATTGAGTTCAACAACAAACATCCGAGAGGTATGAAAGTAACATTTGATGTTGTTTCTGCTCCACCTGAATTTTGTGACTTTCTGTTGGAAGAAAATCTGTTGAAGGGAGAAGTGTTAGGTAAATATAGATAATGTAGATAATAGAGATGTAATGGTTATCCAGACTAGCGCTTAACATACCTAATAACTATGTGGTTGCTCAGAAGTATTTATTGACTATATTTAAGTGTATTCCTCAGCATAACCAATAACCTTATTCTGTGAAATACATTCTTGTCCCTCCATTGGAATAATGCCTCAAGTGTAGGAAAATTTTATTTTTATATATGAGCATAATTTTAGAGTTGTGTTTTTCTTAATGAAAATTTTCTACTTCATGCCTTATATAGCATCCATATGGTTTTTTAAATCTTTGAAGAAATGCAAGCTTTCCAACTATTTCTTTCATTTTGAATTTGAGTCTTAAATTGTCTGTTGTCTTACATAAGCCACACATTCTAGTCTTGACCTTACTGTCCCACTTGTGATTTGCACACTACACTACTGATTTATTTAAAATTTTCTATTGCATGTGTTTTCTGGAATCTATCTTAACTTCTCTGTAATAAGGCGATATATAACACCTTCCTAAAATCAAAAAAAAATGATCAGAAAAAGCGTAGAGCTTTTGGAATTCATTGTAATCTGATATCTGATTTTCCAAGCTGCAATAAATATTTAATCTTTTTTCTGCTTTAATTTTTCTTAATTAAAGGGTATTACTGGCTTTCCTGTAAGTGAAGATATGATGCAATGGGAAGTTGATATTGAAGGTCTACAGAATACAGTTTGGCATGGTTTGTGCTTTCGAAACTAATTTACTTTTTTAAAAGTCTTTGTATTATTACCCTATTTTCTTTAAGGTTGCATTGTATAAATTTTCTAGAATTCCTAAAGTATTTACATGTTATTTTTTCATTATATGGTTTAATTTTTTGCCATTTGTCAACATGGATGGAAATTTCAGGTTTGAATTTTTCTTTATGCCCAATCTTAATGTTATCATGATTTTAAGAAGCACACACAGGAAAGCATATCAATTGAGAATATCATCTAACAGTCTTCCATGAAATCAGAGAATAGCTAACAAAATGCCTACTGGCAGAAAAATCCCACAATTATGTCTCATTTTTTTCCTCTATGATTTTCCCACAAATTTCCATAAATCAAATTCTCAAGCAAACTAGGCCACTATAAACTTTAATGACCACGCACTCTTACAGTTGCGGATTAACAAGATACATTTGTTTAGTGAGGTAGGGGAGAAAAACATGTAAGTGGATAATTACAATAAAGTATAACATGTTCTATTATGGATTTTGAATGGAATACCGAGGAGGCAGTGATTAGTTAATTTTGCCTTGGAGAGTCAGGAACGGCTTCCCGAGGAAGTGACACTTGAGTTGGGTCCTAAAAACTGTGTGAGAATTCACCAGGTTTAGAATCAGAAGGAAATCCAGGCAGAGTAAACAGCCTGACATGAGGTGGCAAGAGAGGGTTCTGGAGCAGTGAGTTCAGTAAAGATGAGATACACAGTGAAGGGGCCGGGTGTTAGGGGGACAGGGTCAGTGGGTAGAAAGGACTGGTGGGAATGTGGCTGAAAACATGGAATTAGATTGTGAGGAGTCTATTACACCATCTAGAGGAGTCTAGGCATCCTATAATCCAATTTACTTATTAATATAATAAAACTCTAGGGACCTTGGGGAGGCTAAACTGTGGGAATAAACTTCAGTGTTAGGTTACAGTTAATCAGTTCAACATGACACTTTAGTAAAAATGTTTCTTTTTATATCACAGGATCATTCTTCCAACTGAGAATAAATTTTACATCGGAGTATAATTTTGTCCCTCCAGTTGTGAAATTTAGAACAATTCCTTTTCATCCAAATGGTAAGGAACAAATGAAATTTTTATCATCACGGGTTCTGTCCCCATTAACCTTGTTCTTTATTAGTGTTTAATAATGTTTCTTTTTAATCACTTGGTTATGATTATAAAAGTAAGCATGCTTACTGGGGAAAATATTAAAAGGCAGAAAAAAATTATCACCTGCATCCTAATCCAGAGAGATACTATTCTCTATATTTAACCAAATTTATTTCCTTCTTCTATGTATGCATTTTATCTACATAGTTGGGTTATTACACAAAGTTTTATATATTTTTACTTAAAATGACATAATGTGTTTATTTCTGCAATATTAAACATTCTTCAAAATATAATTTTTAATGACTGAATGATAAGCTTAATTCCTGTATTCAGTATTTTAGTTGGACCTAATTTTTTACTATAAAAATAATGCATGGACAAATTAACATTTTAGAAAGAAATAAGTTAGATTGCTACCTCAAGTCATATGTGAAGTAAATTCTTGATCGATTACAAATGCAAAAAATTTTAATGCTAAAAAGAAAATCTAATAGAACTTTTATGGGTGTGGTGAGAAAGCCTTTTCTAAAAACAACATACCCTAGAAACCATGAGAAAAGCATAACACATTAAACTACATAAACTTTTTTTTTTTTTTTTTTTTTTTTTTTGGCG
>NW_006787464.1:74417-91187 GCF_000442215.2 Lipotes vexillifer
CGATATGTGGGCCTCTCACTGTCGTGGCCTTTCCCATTGCCGGACGCGCAAGCTCAGCGGCCACGGCTCACAGGCCCAGCCGCTACGCGGCTCACGGGCCCAGCCGCTACGCGGCATGTGGGATCCTCCCAGACCGGGGCACGAACCCGTATCCCCTGCATCGGCAGGCGGACTCTCAACCACTGCGCCACCAGGGAGGCCCTAAACTACATAAACTTTTTAAGACTTCTCTATAGCTAACGACATTATAAACAGAGATAAAAATACACTGACTTTTGCAAACTGAGGGAAAATATTTGCAATGCATAACACAGAATATAATATGTAAAGACCACTTGTGGATCAGTAAGCAAAAACAGAAAGCAACAGAAAAATGGACAAAGGTTATAAACAAGCGCTTTTTTTTTAGTGTGGTTTTTTTTTTTTGTATTGAAGTATAGTTGATTTACAATGTTGTGCTAGTTTCAGGTGTACCGTAAAGTGATTCTGTTATATATGTAGTCTTTTTAAGATTCTTTTCCTTTATATGTTATTACAAAATATCAAGTATAGTTCTCTGCACTATACGGTAGGTCCTTGTTAGTTATCTGTTTTACATACAGTAGTGTGTATATGTTAATCCCAAATGCCTGATTTGTCCCTCCCCCTGCTTTCCCTTTTGGCAACTGTAAGTGTGTTTTCTATGTCTATGGGTCTATTTCTGTTTTGAATATAAGTTCATTTGTACCGTTTTTTTTTAAGATTCCACATATAAGTGATATCATATGATATTTGTCTTTCTCTGTCTTGCTTACTTCACTTAGTATGATAATCTCTAGGTCCATCCATGTTGCTGCAAATGGCATTATTTCATTCTTTTTTAATGGCTGAGTAGTATTCTACTGTATATGTATGCCACATCTTCTTTATCCATTCATCTCTTTTTTTTTTTTTTTGCGATTCGCGGGCCTCTCACTGCTGTGGCCTCATCCCATTGCGGAGCCCAGGCTCCGGACGCACAGGCTCAGCAGCCATGGCTCATGGGCCTAGCCGCTCTGCGGCATGTGGGACCTTCCCGGACCAGGGCACGAACCCGTGTCCCCTGCATCGGCAGGCAGACTCTCAACCACTGCGCCACCAGGGAAGCCCTATCCATTCACCTCTTGATGGACATTTAAGTTACTTCCATGTCTTGGCTATTGTAAATAGTGCTGCAGTGAACATTGGGGTGCATGTATCTTTTTGAATTATAGTTTTCTCTGGGTATATGCCCAGAAGTGGGATTACAGGATCACATGGTAGCTCTATTTTTAGTTTTTTAAGGAAGCAGCATACATTTCTCCATAGTTGCTGTACCAATGTACATTCCCAACAACAGTGTAGGAGGGTTCCTTTTGCTCCACACCTTCTCCAGCATTTATTGTTTGTACACTTTTTCTTGATGGTCATTCTGACTGGTGTGGGGTGATACCTCAACGTAGCTTTGATTTGCATTTCTCTAATAATTAGCAATGTGGAGCAGTTTTCGTGTGTGTGTTGGCCATATATAAGTCTTCTTTGGAGAACTGTCTATTTAGATCTCATGCCCATTTTTTGATTGGGTTGTTTTTTTTTTTTTAAGGTTGAACTGTAGAGCGGTTTGTATACTTTTACGATTAATCCCTTTTTGCTCACATCATTTGCAAAATTTTCTCCCATTCTGTAGGTTCTCTTTTTGTTTTGCTTATGGTTTCCTTTGCTGTGAAAAAGCCTTTAAGTTTAATAAGGTCCCATTTGTATATTTTTGTTTTTATTTCCATTACTCTAGAAGACAGATCCAAAATGATATTGCTGTGATTTATGTCAGAGTATTCTACCTACGTTTTCCTCTAGGAGTTTTAGAGTATCCAGTTTTACATTAGGTCTTTAATCCATTTTGACTTTATTTTTGTGTATGGTGTTAGAGAGTGTTCTAATCTGATTCTTTTACATGTAGCTGTCCAGTTTTCCAAGCACCACTTATTGAAGAGACTCTCTTTTCTCCATTGTATATTCTTGACTCCTTTGTCATAGATTAATTGACCATATGTGTGTGGGTTTATTTCTGGGCTTTCTATCCTGTTCCACTGATCTGTATTTCTGTTTTTGTGACAGTCTGATACTGTCTTGATGATTGTAGCTTTGTAGTACAGTTTGAAGTCAGGGAGCCTGATTCCTCCACCTCTGTTTTTCTTTCTCAAGATTGCTTTGGCTATTTCGGGTCTCTTGTGTTTCCATAGAAATTTAAAAATTGTTTGTTCTAGTTCTGTGAAAAATGCCATTAGTAATTTGATAGGGATTGCATTAAATCTGTAGACTGCCTTGGGTACTATAGTCATTTTGACAGTATTGATTCTTCCAGTCCAAGAACACATCTGTTTGTGTCATCTTCAATTTCTTTCATCAGCGTCTTATAGTTTTCAGAGTACAGGTCTTTTGCCTCCTTAGGTAGGTTTATTCCTAGGTATTTTTTCCTTTTTGATCTGATGGTAAATGAGATTATTTCCTTAGTTTCTCTCTGATTTTTCATTGTTAGTGAATAGAAATGCAACATATTTCTGTGTATACATTTTGTATCCTGCAACTTTACTGCATTCATTGATGAGCTCTAGTAGTTTTC
This sequence comes from Lipotes vexillifer, assembly GCF_000442215.2. NCBI lineage: Eukaryota > Metazoa > Chordata > Mammalia > Artiodactyla > Lipotidae > Lipotes > Lipotes vexillifer. The sequence continues at coordinate 77,035 of NW_006787464.1, forward strand.
TGGTAGGGTCTTTAGGATATTTTATGTATAGCATCATGTCATCTGCAAACAGTGAAAGTTTTACTTCTTCTTTTCTAATTTGTATTCCTTTTTTTTTTTTTTTTTTTTTTTGCGGTACATGGGCCTCTCACTGTTGTGGCCTCTCCCATTGCGGAGCACAGGCTCCGGACGTGCAGGCTCATCAGCCATGGCTCACGGGCCCAGCCGCTCCATGGCATGTGGGATCTTCCTGGACCGGGGCACAAACCCGTGTCCCCTGCATCGGCAGGCAGACTCTCAACCACTGCGCCACCAGGGAAGCCCATCCAATTTGTATTCCTTTTATTTCTTTTTCTTCTCTGATTGTCGTGGCTAGAACTTCCAAAGCTAAGTTGACTAAAAGTGGCGAGAGTGGACATCCTTGTCTTGTTCCTGATCTTAGAGGAAATGCTTTCAGCTTTTCACCACTGAGTATGATGTTAGCTGTGGGTTTGTTATATATGGCCATTATTATGTTGAGGTAGGTTCCCTCTATGCCCACTTTATGGAGAGTTTTTATCATAATTCGATGTTGAATTTTATCAAAAGCTTTTTCTGCATCTATTGATATGATTATATGGTTTTTATTCTTCAATTTGTTGATGTGGTGTGTCACACTGAATGATTTGTGGATATTGAAAAATCCTTGCATCCCTGGGATAAATCCCACTTGATCTGGTGTATGATCTTTTTAATGTATTGTTGGATTCAATTTGCCAGTATTTTGTTAAGGATTTTTGCGTCTAGGTTTATCAGTGATATTGGCCTGTACTTTTCTTTTTTTGTGAAATCTTTGCCTGGTTTTGGTGTCACAGTGATGGTGGCCTCATAGAATGAGTTTGGAAGTGTTCCCTCCTCTTCAATTTTTGGAATAGTTTCCAAAGGAAAGGTGTTAACGCTTCTGTAAGTGTTTAATAGACTTCGCCTGTGAAGCCAACTGGTCGTGGACTTCTGTTTGTTGGGAGTTTTTAAGTCACAGTTTCAATTTCAGTACTTGTAATTGGTCTGTTAATATCTTCTATTTCTTCCTGGTTCAGTCTTGGGAGATTGTATGTTTCTAAGGTTTGTTCATTTCTTCTAAGCTGTCCATTTTATTGGCGTATTGTTGCTTGTAGTAGTCTCCTATGGTCCTTTGAATTGCTGTGGTGTCGGTTGTAACTTCTCCTTTTTCTTTTCTGATTTTATTGATTTGGGCCTTCTCCCTCTTTTCTTGATGAGTCTGACTAAAGGTTTATCCATTTTGTTTATCTTTTCAAAGAACCAGATTTTAGTTTCATTGATCCTTTCTATTGTTTACTTTGTTACTATTCCATTTATTTCTGCTCTGATCTTTATGATTTCTTTCCTTCTGCTAACTTCACGTTTTGTTTGTTCTTCTTTCTTTAGTTGCTTTAGGTATAAGGTTAAGATATTTATTTGAGATTTTTCTTGTTTCCTGAGCTCAGGTTGTATCACTGTAAATTTCCCTCTTAGAACTGTTTCTGCTACATTCCATAGATTTTGGATCATTGTGTTTTCGTTTTCATTTGTCTCTAGGTACTTTTTTGATTTCTTCAGTGGTCCATTGGTTATTTAGTAGAATACTGTTTAGCCTCCACATGTTTATGTTTTTTTGAAGTTATTTTCTTGTAGTTGATTTCTAATCTCATAGTCTTGTGGTTGAAAAAGATGCTTGATATGATTTCAGTTTTCTTAAATTTACCGAGACTTGCTTTGTGCCCCAGCAAGTGATCTATCCTGGAGATGGTTCCATGTGTACTTGAAAAGACTGTGTATTCTGCTGCTTTCAGATGGAATGCTCTATAAATATCAATTAAGTCCATCCGGTCTAATGTGTCATTTAAGACCTGTGTTTCCTTATTGATTTTCTATCTGGATGATCTGTCCATTTATGTAAGTGGGGTGTTAAGCTCTCCCACTATTATTATGTTACTGTCAAGTTCTCCTTTTATGTCTGTTAACATTTGCCTTATATATTGAGGTGCTCCTGTGTTGGATGCATATATATATATATATATATACAATTGTTATATCTTCTTCTTGGATTGTTCCCTTGGTCATTATGTACTGTCCTTCGTTGTCTCTTATAACAGTCTTTATTGTAAAGTCTATTTTGTCTGATATAAGTATTGCAACTCCAGCTTTCTTTTGATTTCCATTTGCATGGAATACCTTTCCCTCATTTTCAGTCTGTATGAGTCTCTAGATCTGAAGTGAGTCTCTTATAGACAGCATATATTTGAGTCTTGTTTTTATACCCATTCAGCCAGTCTGTGTCTTTTGCCTGGAGCATTTAATCTATTTACATTTAAGGTAATTATCAGTATGTATGTTCTTATTGTCATTTTGTTAATTGTTTTGCATTTGTTTTTATAGGTCTTCTTTCTTCCTTTCCTCTTTTTTTAAAATATTTTATGGAAGTATAGTTGATTTACATGTTGTTAATTTCTGCTGTACAACAAAGTTATTCAGTTATGCATTTATATATTCTTTTGCTTACTGTTTTCTATTATGGTTTATCACAGGATATTGAATATAGTTCCCAGTGCTATACAATAGGACCTTGTTCTTCATTTTCTTTCTTCTTTTGTTCTCTTCTCTTGTGATTTGATTATCTTTAGTGTTATGTTTGGTTATCTTATTTTTTGTATATATATATATATATATATATGTAAAATAGATTTTTGGTTTGTGGTTCCATGAGGTTTTGATATAGCATTCTATACATATACATGATTATTTTAAGTTGCTGATCTCCTAATTTCAGATGCATTTAAATGTCTTGCATTTGTACTCTTCTTCTCTCATGATTACTAATTTAGATATCATATTTGTGTGTGGATGATTTCCTGTCTTTACTGTATGCTTGCCTTTACGGGTGAGCTTTCCCATTTTGTAATTTTCTTGTTTCTAGTTGTGGTCTTCTCTTTTCCACCTAGAGAAGTTTCTTTAGGATTTGTTTTAAACCTGGTTTGGTGGTACTGAATTCTTTTAGCTTTTGCTTGTCTGTAAAGCTTTCGATTTCTCAGTCAAATCTGAACAAGAGCCTTGCTGGATAGAGTATTCTTGGTTGTAGGTTTTCCCCTTTCATCACTTTAAATATATTGTGCCACTCCCTTCTGGCCTGCAGAGTTTCTGCTGAAAAGTCAGCTCATAACCTTATGGGGATTCCCTTGTTGCTTTTATTATTTTCTCTTTATCTTTAATTTTGGTCAGTTTGATTACTATGTGTCTTGGTGTATTTCTCCTTGAGTTAATCCTGTATGGGCCTCTGTGCTTCCTGGACTTGGGTGCTGTTTCCTTTCCCATATTAGGGAAGTTTTCAGTTGTTACCTCTTCAAATATTTTCTCAGTCCCTATTCTCTCTCTTCTTCTGGGACCCCTGTAATGCGAATGTTGGTGCATTTGACATTGTCCTAGAGGTCTCTTAAACTGTCCTCATTTCTTTTCATTCTTTTTTCTTTATTCTGTTCTGCAGCAGTGATTTCCACCACTCTATCTTCCAGCTCACTTATCTGTTCTTCTGCCTCATTTATTCTGCTATTGACTCCTTCTAGTGTATTTTCCATTTCAGTTATTGTATTCTTCAATACAATATTGTATTCTTCTTGGTTGTTCTTTATATTTTCTAATTCTTTGTTAACACCTTCCTGTAACTTCTCACTCTGTGCATCCATTCTTTTCCTGAGCTCTTGGATCATCTTTGTGATCATTACTCTTAACTCTTCTTTGTGTAGATTGCCTATCTCTTTGTCACTTAATTCTTCTTCTGGGGTTTTATCTTTTGCTTTCATCTGGAACCTCTTCCTCGGCTGTCTCATTTTGTCTTAATGTGTATGTGGAAGGTTGGTTATGTTTCTCAACCTTGGAGAAGTGGCCCTCTGTAAGGGATGCCCTTTGTGTCCCAGAAGTACACTCCCCTCTTGTCTTCCAAGGGCCAGGGACCAGCTGATCCCAGGGTAGTTTCTGACGTGCATTTGTGGACTTAGTTCCGCAGGCTGCCGGATCATTGTTTTCTTGTTTCTGGTGTCCACCCCCGGTGGGTGAGGCTGTTGATGGACACTTGGATTGCCTCTGTATCTTGGCTGTTGTAAATAGTGCTACTGTGAATATTAGGGTGCGTGTATCTTTTTAAATTAGTGTTTTCATTTTTTCTGGATATATACCCAGGAGTAGAATTGCTGGATCATATGGTAGCTCTGCTTTTAGTTTTGTGACGAACCTTCATACTGTTTTCTATAGTGGCTGTACCAATTTACATTCCCACCAACAGTGTACGAGGGTTCCCTTTTCTCCACATCCTTGCCAACATTTGTGCTTTTTAGACTTGATGATAACCATTCTGACAGATGTGAGGTGATATCTCGTTGTTTTGATTTGCATTTCTCTAATAATTAGTGATTTGAACATCTTTTCATGTGCCTGTTAGCCATTTGTATGTCTTCTTTGAAAAGATGTCTGTTCAGGTCTTCTGCCCATTTTTTGATTGGTTTGTTTGTTTTTGGTATTGAACCGTGTGAACTGTTTGTATATTGTAGGTATTAACCCCTTGTTGGTAGCATCATTTGCAAATATTTTCTCTGATTCCGTAGGTTGTCTTTTCATTTTGTCAGTGGTTTCCTTTGCTATGCAAAAGCTTTTAAGTTTAATTAGGTCCCATTTGTTTATTTTTGCTCTTATTTCTTTTGCCTTAGGAGACTGATCCAAGAAAATATTGCTATAATTTATTTCGAAGAGTATTCCACCTATATTCTCTTCTAGGAGTTTTATGGTTTCTGGTCTTACATTTAGCTCTTTAAACCATCTTGAATTTAATTTGTATGTGGTGTGAGGGAATGTTCTAATCTCACTGTTTTGCATGTGGATACCCAGTTTTCCCAGCACCACTTGTTGAAGAAACTGTCTTTTCTCCATTGTATATTTTTGCCTCCTTTGTTGTAGATGAATTGACCATAGTGCACGGATTTATTTTTGGGCTCTCTGTTCTGTTCCATTGATTTATGTGTCTGTTTTTGTGTCAATACCATGATGTTTTGATTACTGTAGCTTTCTAGTATAGTCTAAAGTCTGGGAGGGTTATACTTCCAGCTTTGTTCTTTTTTCTCAAGATTGCTTTGTGGCTCCATGTGAATTTTATGATTATTTGTTCTAGTTCTGTGAAAAATGTCCAGGGTATTTTGATAGGGATTGCATTAAATCTGTAGATTGCTTTGGGTAGAATGGCCATTTTAACAATATTAATTCTTCCAATCCAAGGGCATGGGATATTGTTCCATTTCTTTGAATCATCTTCATTTTCCTTCGTCAGTGTTTCATAGTTTTTCAGGGTATTGGTCCTTTACCTCTTTGGTTAAATTTATTTCTAGGGGTTTTTCTTGCTGCTATTTTAAATGGGATTTTTTTTCTTTTTTACTTTCTCTTTCTGGTATTTCATCATCAGTGTATAGAAATGCAATAGATTGCTGTATATTAATGTTTTATCCTGCAACCTTCCCAATTCATTTACTAGTTCTAATAGTTTTGGGGTGGAGACTTTAGGGACCTATATAAATTATATGCTTAATATTCTTATTAATATTTAATTAATAAAGATTTTGTTTCCAGTAACAATGTTGGAAATAAGGAAAAGAGAAATAACTCCAATGTCCATTAATATAGGAATTTTTAAGTAAAATATCTTACAGCTATATACATTGCTTTTAAACATAGCAAGGAAGGTATATGAAGACTTTACTCTTTGGTCATTCTTGTGCCCTGGAATCTTCACTACCTGGCATATTGTTAGTGCTCAAATATTTTTTGAATAAACATGTCCAGAAATATGTTGACAATTTACTATTAAATGAAAAAATACTTTGAAGAATAAAATGTAAAATATAATTCTATTTAATAAAAAAACCCCAAAACTACACACACACACACACACACACACGTGTGTGTGTGTGTGTGTGTGTGTGTATTTTTTTCCAAATACTGACTTATTTAATTAACTGTGTTAGGGCATAGGCCAACCTTTCATATATCTTTCCAATTTATATATTGATGTAATGGAACAAAGCTGGCAGGGAGGTTTTGCCATCCTCAGTGTGTGGGTTCAATTTCTGGACCTAAGACATTTACTCTGTCACTATGTCCAGCCAGTGGTAAAGGGAGGTAAAAAGAGAAGAGGGCAGAACAACTTCCTTAAGAAAATATGATCCAGAAGGTGCACACTTTACTTCTGCCGATGTCTCATGATTAAGACTTAGTCACACGGCCACATCTTGTTAGAGGAAAGTCTGGGAAAATGTGGGCAACTATGTATTCATCTAAAACTGCATGGGGGAATGGGGATGGGGCAGGCATCAAGTTTCTTATTATAGAGAGAAGAAATGGAGGAAAGGGAGAGCAAATACTGGAGGACCATGAATAGTGTGCGCAAAACTTTTTATACCATCATCTTTTCTTTCACCACTGAGTCATAATTTCACTTGTAACTTACAACAGTTTTAATACCAACTAGGATTTGTTTCTAAATTCTTTTATCGCATTGTTCACTCAAATCTTGTGTCCATTGCGCTGTTACTATTATTGTAGTTTACAATACAATGTACCAAATCAAACACCCCTCTTTTCACCTTTTCAAAATTTTCTTCCCAGGTCTTACCTTTTTATTGCAAGATTTTTCTATTGGAATATAAATGTTTTTTATTCATTTACAAAAATTATTTATACATTAATAAAAGTATTATTAATAATGATAGCTATCATTTTTTGAGGATCCACTATGTGCCAGGTACTCTGTTAAGGGCTTTATTTTTTAAATTCTTTTCAGTGAAAGTTGGTACTTCAATCATATCCCCATTTCATATACTAAGCAAGTGAGACCTAGAGAGGTAAAGTTAATTGCTCAACGTCACACAGCTGATAAGTGGAGGGGTCAGCTGTCAAATCTGTGTGTCTGACACCAAAGTCCATGCTCTAACAGCTGCTCTGTATTAAGTGTCTGTCACATTCAATGTAAATAATTTTCCTGCTTTGTCATTTGCTTTCTAACTTTGCTATGACCTGTTGATGTTCATAAGTTTTAAATAATAATTTTATGTATTAATATTAATGTATCATTTTAATACAGTAGACCCACATACTGGCCGTCCCTGTATAGATTTTTTGGACAACACTCATAAGTGGAATAGAAGCTATACATTGAGCAGCATCTTACTTACCCTCCAGGTAAGAACAGATTAATATAATGCTGTCTTTAATACTTTTAATTACCCCAATTACTCAAAATATAACGAATAAAATGTACAATGTATAGTTAAATGTTAAAAGGATTTGAGTAAGCTTATATAAATCAATAACATTTCTACATCAAGACTGTAAAATGGAACTTGAATTATAAAAACTATTATTTTAAAAGTGAAATCGATAGATTAGGCCCTTCCCAGCCAAAGAATATGTATTTTATAAAAGAAGAAAAGAACTGTTTGGATGGTTTCAACTCTGGAAATACAGTCTTAGGTTTGCTTTTGGCTCCTAACTTCACTTTATAATGTTGAACAGGCCTTTTGGATCTTTCCGCATTCATGAACCTTGCCTTCCTCTGAGAGGTGAATCAAGTGACTACAACGTAAAATGTTCAGCTTTATCCTTTGTTTCTGACAGTACTAGAGACCTGCTTTTATAAGCTTTCATATCAAACCCAGTGAACAATTAAACCAGGAATTTCCTCCTCTCCTCAGTAGATGCCTGTTTCTAGAATGCACCCTTCACCTCCTAGATCCATGGTCTTTAGAAGCATGCCTCAGTGTTGTGTTATTCCCGACCCTCAAAGAGCCTCCCTTCTCATCCTGAAATGCTAAGATAAATGATTTGAGTGGCACTTGCTTTGACCATTTACATCTGGCTCAGCGAGATTCTATCCACTAGAGTCTGTCCACAATATTCTATCTATGTATCATTGATAATATGTGGAGATAAACTATTAAATTTTGATCATCTGGAATACCTGGAGAATAAAGTATTCTGGCTTAATTGAATTTTCTTTGTAACATAGAATTATAACACAGATTTCATCTCTCCCATTTCTTGTTTTTGAAAATAAAATAAAATTAATCATTAACTTTCTGTCTAGTCATCTTAGTATGCTGAGTAAAATTTAATATTTTTTAAAATTCAATGTTCAATTTATTTATTCATTCATTCCACAAATGTGTGTTGAGCATATATAGCAGTGCCAGACCATGTTCTGGGAGAGAGATTGGAGCAAAAACTTTGAGGAAGTAAGTGAGCGTGTTGTGCAGAGATTTGTGATTGATCTTTTGGATTCCTTCAAACTGAGTCATCCTATCTCTTCCACCTAAATAGGATTGGCCTTAAAAATAGTAAAAATGAATGTTCTCAGGAATGTAATGAGTGAGGGCAAACCCGAATGAAATGGTGAAAAATTTGAATAGAAGAATAATTTAATAAAAGGTACATTGAGGGCTGTAAGTTTAGATAGCTTGGCTTCACGTCTTGGTTCTGCCACTTAATACCTTTGCACTGTTGGACAAGTTTCTTCACTTCTCATTGCCTCAGTTTCTTCATCAGTAAAATGGGGCTGTTAGTAGCTACCTCATATAACTTGTGAGGACTAAATGAATAAATAACATGGAAAGTACTTAGAACCATGAGTTGTCCAAGAAAAGAATTCAATAAAATCTAGTTAATATTTTGATTGTTCTTAGTTTTAACCTGTAATACAAAATGACAACAAAGTGTTGCCAAATACGTCATGGAAAGCCAGTAGATTACACAGTTGTTTTTATTTTTCAAATAGATTTATAAAACAAATATGCCCACATTAGAGAAGATTTTTAAGATAGTGGAAAGGAAAAGGAAATCACTGGTAATCATAAAGAAAATTCCTTACCCTGTTGTTATTAGCATTTTCTTCTAATTTTGTCTCCTGTGTTTCGGTTTTAAATCTTCAGTTCCACATTTCCTGCAGGGTCAAGCCCAAATTCTGTTGCCTGACAAATGATGATCTACTTCTCACACCTTGGCTTTAACTCTCCCAAACACACTGTGGGATCCCGCTCCTATTGATATATTGATATCTTCTTTTTATTTTTTTTTTCCACTCAAAGTGCTTGGTTCAATTCATGTTAAAAAGCATTTACAGAGTTCTAAACTCTAAAGTTACAAACCTAAGTCAGTCTTGCACTTTAAAAAGTGCTCAGTCCAGTTCCCCATCTGACTAGCAGCCCATTTTATTCCCTCTTTCTCAGTCTGTTCAGCAAGCAGCTGCTCACGTTGTAAGAGTCGGGTCAAAAGAGCCCTCCTCTGCAATGCCTTTCCTGATTTCCTTTCCTAGGTGAAATTGATGGCTTTGGTTTTGGCGGGAAGGAGGTTTTCTTTGCAAAGTGGTACCCTAAGCAAATCTCTATGAGAGTGCTATAATGCTCTAATGCATATACTGTTTCCTTATCTGTCTTCCCCTGTTGGACTGTAAGCTCCCTGAGGTCAGGAAACAAGTCTGATTTGTGTGATAGGTACTAAGTAACATGATTGAAGCAACAAATCTGAATTTTTACATCGTTGCAATGATGGTATATATGTTCAAATTATATAGCCTATTTCTTTTTCACTTAACATTTTATCTCAAGTAATTTCCAGATTGCTACAATTAATATTTTAGTGGCTATTTAATAGTACTTTGAAGGTCAGTGCTGCCCAATAGAACTTTCCGTGCTTACGGAAATGTTCAATATCTGTGCTGTCCGATATAGTAGCCTCTAGTCTCATGTTCTACTGAGCACTTGAAATGTGGCTACTGCAACTGAGGAACTGAGTTTTTCATTTTATTTAAGTAATTTAAATTTAGATTGCTTTCTGACTACTACCTTTTGAATAACAGGTGAGATACATTTATAGTTATCATATTGTTATACAAGGGGGTGGTACTTGAAATGGTGTTTAAAATATTTTAAAGTCTAAATATGCTAATCATCACCTCCTAAAATTTTTATAATCTTGATTTCTTTGAAAACTTGTACTTCCATATACAATGAAAAAGTAAGTACCAACACTCATCCACAGAAGAAATTCCAATTTCATGGGCTGTAACTAATTGGATATTACAAAATGTACCCACTGGTACAGTTGTTTATTGATGCTTCAGATTTTTGTATTTATCCTCCAGATGGCTTTTTATATTATTTCATACTATCATATGGTGACTTTAAAAGTTGGACTGTTATTTTACTATTTTAGCAGGGTGTCTGATTTGCGTATTTTAATTATTCCTTACATTCTAGTTCTTAAAAAATCATTAAATATACTTAATAGCTTGTGTATATATTATATGAAAAGGTCTTAGGCACAGTGGTCAATGCAAAGACTATTGAATAAACTTTACCAGATGTGCCTCTCTGAGTAAGATTATCTCTCCAGCCAAAGAGCAAAAGCTTGCTCTTGAAGAAAAGTTTCATCTGCTTCCCACCCACTTTGAAAGATATAGTGCAATCCTTATTTAAGCAATTATAATATTCTGGGAAATATAGCCCAATGTGTTTTCCAAATAGAAAAAAAAAAAAAAAACAGAAAATTCTTGTTGGTTTTGAAATATCAGATGTCAGATTACTGCTTTTATTAGTGAAAGATTGCTATCATTTCCATGACTCTTAAGCCACAGTAATCCACTCTGACCTGTATCTACACTTAAGACATTCTGGTAGTTGTTCTTTTGGCTATATTTTATTATCTGATTTGTATGTTATAATGTAAGATTCAGTATACTGAATTATTGAATACATTTTTCAAAGTTGGGCTAATATTAATTTTGAGATGCCAGATAAACAAGATCATGGTCTAGCAGAACTACTAAGTTTTAGTTACTACTTGTCACCTATTTCATCCAGATGTGCAAATACTATTGTAGGCAGAATTTTGAAGTTGTCCCCCAAGACTCCCATTCTCTGCTTACTCAGTCAAACACTAATCTAGGTGTGAAGGAACTTTGCAGATGGAACTATGGTTACTAATCAGCTCACCTTAAAATAGAAAGGTTATTCCTGAAATATGCAGGGGGCCCAAAGTAATCCCATGAGCTCTTAACAACAGACAAGGAAGACAGAAGAGTCACTCAGAAAAATACAGTAAAGACGGAGAAAGGATATGACAGGAGGGGAGCAAACACGAGAAGGATTTTTCACACCTTTGCCTCTGACACGTAGGGGTCCAAGTGTAAGGACTGGCGAGAGACATCTCAGGGTTGAGGGTAGCCCCTAGTTAATCACCAGGAAAGAAACGGGAAATCAGTCCTACAAATACTGAAGACAGGAACTGAATTCAGCTAACAGACAGCCTGAATGAGTTGGGAGGCATGTTCTTCCCAGAGCCTCTGGTAAGAGCCCAGCCAACCGACGACTTGATTTCAGTCTTGTTCAGTCTGGAAAAGAAAAACCAGCCCAATCAACCTTGACTTCCTACTTGTAGAAATGTGAGATAATAAACTTGTGTTGATTTAGTTGCTAAATTTGTGGTAATTTGTTACAGCAGCAATAGAAAACTACTACAGATACCAAGTTAAGCATTCAGTGATCTGGAGGGATATTGAATTGCATGCAAGTTTTTAATACATGTGTTTGTTTATTCACGATCTAAATATGAACTCATGTTAAAATGTAATGTATTTTTTAATGGAAATGTTTCAATGTTTTCTAATGTTTACTTCCCTTTCCATAAAAAATCAATTTAAATTTATGTGATAGGAAGAAATAAGTTACAGGAAGGAACTTGTAACTCGCTTTGATCCTAATGTTTGGCTCATGAATGTACAGTATAAAACCAAGATAGATCAAGTGTTTCTTGAGAGTAGGGACCATGTCTCTTTTGTCTTTGTCTATATCTCCAGGTGGATACATTGTAGGCATTTAATGAATGCTTCTTGAATGTTGTATGTATTGGTTTGTCTTTTTGCTCTAAGGAAAAAGTTACTTTAAAAACTCTATGTTCTGTATGTTTTCCTGTAGGTTATGCTTTCTAATCCAGTGCTAGAAAATCCAGTGAATTTGGAAGCAGCCCATATACTGATTAAAGATGAAACTCTGTACAGGCAAATAATTCTAAGACTTTTCCACCAGCCATTACAATGTAAGAAGTGCCTACTTATTGTTATTTGCCATTTATTAATTATTTATAGCAAGTAAATGATCTAGCAAGTAACTTGTATACGGCAATATTTTCTGTATCCATTTTCAGTAATGAAATCATACTAAGATCTCTCCTACTGTACCTCTTTTTCAAATCCATCAGTGTGATCCCTTTTTTTTTCCTAATTGAAGAATAGTTGATTTACAATGTTGTGTTAGTTTTAGGTGTACAGCAAAGTGATTCAGTTATACATACATATATATCTATTTTATATATCTGTTTTTTCAGATTCTTTTCCCTTATAGGTTATTACAAAATATTGAGTAGAGTTCCCTGTGCTATACAGTAGGTCCTTGTTGTCTATTTTATATATAGTAGTGTGTACATATTCATCCCAAACTCCTAATTTACCCCCACCCACGCCCTTTCCCCTTCGGTAACCATAAGTTTGTTCTCTATGTCTGTGGGTCTATTTCTGTTTTGTATGTAAGTTCATTTCTATCATTGTTTTTAGATTCAACATATAAGCAATATCATAAGATATTTGTCTTTCTCTGGCTGGTTTAGTGTGGTCCTTTTTAAAAGATTACCAAAAATCATAGGCTTAGTATCTTTAAAAGTAATGGTCATATGGGTGAATGGTGCTGATCAAAACTAGTCTACCCATCATAAAGATGTGACATCAGTTTTCACTCTCTGATCTGTAATGGATATTTCTCAGACTTCACCTTTAGCACCCCCCAGATCTTACTGATCTGGGACTCCTTTCCCCTTGATTAGGAAAGTGTTCAGCATTTTTCTTTCTGGAGAGTTCTTCCTCCAGGTATTCCTTCAAAGAATCCATGTGGAAATGACATCTGAGCCTTTTCAGTCATTCTGCTCTATTGACCAATGTTTTCCTGATACCCTCGGTCTGCTCCCTCTCATCCTGCCAGCAACCTTTTCTTGACTCCTAATTCCATCGCCTCTGTTGCTCCTGTGCTCTCTCTGCAGTTAGCAGAGAAATGCTGTTGGCTCCTTATGCCCAGGGGTGTTTGCCACAAGTGAAGGTTGGGATCCTAGTGACGTAGCTCTTTCCTTTACATTCTGCCCCTCCTTTCAGCAGTGCACAGCAGCCTCACACAGTAAATGGCATTATTAGCTCCCCAATCAGCAGGCCTTGCTCTTCAAACTCACTCTGCCAAACTGATGCCTCTTGTGCTTTTTCTCTCCATTAGATGTCCACGATCTCTTCTTCCATCCCCTTCTAGGACCTGCCAGCCCATTAGTCAGGTCTGTACAATTTGTGGCCAGGTTCAGGTCCTCCTCCACAGGGCATCTGGGTCAGACGCAATATTGATCAGGCATCTTTTCCAGTATCTTCAAATATGTCATGATTGTCGCAGAGTTCCTCAAAATTCCCTGACAGTTTTGAGGCTGGTTTGTCCACAGAGGAACAGTACCGCTTCACTCTGATCATATTTCTGACCAACCAGAATACTGTAGCACCCCTCTGTGTCCTCTGCACTCAGGAAGCGTTTGTGGAATGAGCAAATGAATGATATGTATCCCTTTTGTCAGGCACTACAATACTGTCATTACACAGAAATATCCTGTACAAAGCTATGTCCATATTCTGGTGAATGGAAATTTTAAAACTGGTTTTAAAGAATTTTCTATGGTAAATGACTTTGGTTTTGCCCTGCAGAGAGAAGGATGAGAAGAAACTGCAAGACAAGTTGGCCCTTTCTTTTCTTCTTTTCTCTCAGGCTGACATCACCCTTCACTCCTTTCAGTCCTCCTGCTTTGCCAACAAACCAGACAGGAAAGCTGTCCAAGTTGCCAAATCACCCAGCAAATGAGTGACAAAGCAAATAGTGCTTTGGTAGGTTTTCACTATATGCTTTATTTGTGTTGGTGAAATATGTGGGAATCCAAGACAGCAAATAGTTTTCAGCTTGCCTGCCATCACAGCAGGACTGGAGTGGTACCTATAGTGCCAGGAAGAAAATGATTTTCTGCAGCTTCATAGGGAA
>NW_006787464.1:91197-96560 GCF_000442215.2 Lipotes vexillifer
GATACAGCAGAGGCAGCTGCTGTGGTGGGAAATGAAGTGCAGAAAAATGCGTTCACTCTAAATTAGATGGTAGCATAGTACCATGTGGTTTTCTGTGAAAAACTGCATCCAATGAGAATTAATTTCCTGTAACAACTTTGAAAAAAAAGGTCTCCACTACAGTGCTGCAAGAATCAGCTTTCATGTATGTTTAATATATTAATAAGAAGGTCTGGAAAATGCAAAGGAGAAATTATCCCATTTTTTGATAACACAAAAGTGGAACAGATAGTTACTTGCATACATGAGAAACTCAAGAGGCAGGTAATTTGTATCATATCCGTAGGCATTAATTTTCGGCTACAGCAATATCCTCAGTGCCCAGGTAGCAGTCTCTGGCTATAAGTATTGAATAAAAATTTGTAGATTGAATGAATGAAAAAATACACATAAAGGGCTTCCCTGGTGGCGCAGTGGTTGAGAGTTTGCCTGCCAATGCAGGGGACGCGGGTTCATGCCCCGGTCCGGGAGGATCCCACGTGCCGCGGAGCGGCTGGGCCCGTGAGCCATGGCTGCTGAGCCTGCGCGTCCGGAGCCTGTGCTCCGCAACGGGAGAGGCCACAACAGTGAGAGGCCCGCGTACTGCAAAAAAAAAAAACAAACTATAATATAATTACTGACAGATATTATGACAGTCAAAATACAAGAATAGAGAAGAATTATAAAAATATTAGGGAGATTATACAACTAATTCACATTAGGTTTTTTTTTTTTCGTTTTAACATCTTTATTGGAGTATAATTGCTTTACAATGGTATGTTAGTTTCAGCTTTACAACAAAATGAATCAGTTATATATATACATATGTTCCCATATCTCTTCCCGATTGCGTCTCCCTCCCTCCCACCCTCCCAATCCCACCCCTCCAGGAGGTCACAAAGCACCGAGCTGATCTCCCTGTGCTATGTGCCTGCTTCCCACTAGCTATCTACCTTACGTTTGGTAGTGTATATATGTGCGTGCCTCTCTCTCGCTTTGTCACAGTTTACCCTTCCCCCTCCCCATATCCTCAAGTCCATATTCCTGTTTCACCCCTAGGTTCTTCATGACATTTTTTTTCTTCTTAAATTCCATATATATGTGTTAGCATACAGTATTTGTCTCTCTCTTTCTGACTTACTTCACTCTGTATGACAGACTCTAGGTCTATCCACCTCATTACAAATAGTTCAATTTCGTTTCTTTTTATGGCTGAGTAATATTCCATTGTATATATGTGCCATATCTTCTTTATCCATTCCTCGGATGATGGACATCTAGGTTGTTTCCATCGCCGGGCTATTGTAAATAGAGCTGCAATGAACATCTTGGTACATGATTCTTTTTGAATTATGGTTTTCTCAGGGTATATGCCTAGTAGTGGGATTGCTGGGTCATATGGTAGTTCTATTTCAACATCACTCATCATTAGAGAAATGCAAATCAAAACTACAAGGAGATATCATCTCACCAGTCAGAATATCCATCATCAAAAACTCTAGAAACAATAAATGCTGGAGAGGTTGTGGAGAAAAGGGAACACTCTTGCACTGCTGGTGGGAATGTGAATTGGTACAGCCACTATGGAGAACAGTATGGAGGTTCCTTAAAAAACCACATTAGGTACTTTTAAAAAAACCCTGATGATTGTGCAAATCCATCCCATCCTCCTTGCAATTAGGAAGATGTTGTGATAAGCATTTGATTCTTCTTCAATTTAAGTTCTCAATTTGTTCACTTTTTTTTTTAAAGTTCTCTTAACAGTAGAACATTTTTAGAGGAACTTCTTTCTACAGTTGAAGCAGGTGATGTCTCGTAGGATTTCAGGTGTTGGGTTT
Organism: Lipotes vexillifer; assembly: GCF_000442215.2. Taxonomy (NCBI): domain Eukaryota; kingdom Metazoa; phylum Chordata; class Mammalia; order Artiodactyla; family Lipotidae; genus Lipotes; species Lipotes vexillifer. Next base: position 93,054 of record NW_006787464.1, read on the forward strand.
TTTTCTCTTAAAGGGAGTACTGGTTGTTAGGTATAGGAATACCCTTTCCTTTGGAAAAGATTCTTTCTTGATGTCAGGAGAAAGAGAAATTTAGTCCAGTAGCTTCTCATTAAAGAACATGAGCTTTAGCACCATCATTCAGAGCCAGTTTTGTTGTTGATGATTACAGTATTACTCCAGATATTCTGCTGTCTACAGATGTCAGGAGATGTGGAAAACCTGACTTTAACAGGATGGCCTGTATGGATCTGTTTGCTGGAGTTACAGACCTCTTTTGTCCTTTTTTGTATTTCACTGCACCAGATGTTCCAGGAACTTTTCAGCAAAGTCTCTACTAAAGATGTTAAGTATTTATTTTCTATCAAAGAAATATTTGTGCATAGCTTTAAAGGACAGATAACACCAATCGGTTTTTAAGGAAATATAGCAGACCTTGGAAGCCACACCTTCCATGGCTGGGAGCCGTCCCCACCCCGACAAGGAACCAACAGCTTTCAACACGTTTATCTGTTTCTTTTGGAATTCACCACTGTATTTCTAAATCTATTCTGTACTAAATTTCTGGGGTTTTCAGTTTAGATATTACTTACAGGCTTCTTCTGAAAGATAAAGATTTAGTTTTTATGTGCCATTTCCACTCACGTTTTCTCTCCCCCATTCTCCTAGTATTGTTCGTTTACATTGATATGACTTAGTAAATATTCGTCATAGGTGAGCCACGAATGATTATTTTTCTTGTACAAATGGCCTGTTTTTTCATTCCCTTGTTTTTGTTTTTTGGATCTTTATTTGTTTTTTTAAAAAATATCTACCATTTATTTTTCCCCTAAACTTTCTGACAGAGCTGTAAAGACAAACAAACAAACAAACAAAACACACACACCAGGTATTCAGTCAGTTTCATTTTTTCCCCTGGAAGACGCCTTTGCTGAGGCACTCATGTGCCTCCTCCTTTTCTGAATTGGCAGTTCTCTCGTAGGGATCCTGGGGTGACCTTTTGGTCTGCCTCTTGGATTAGAGCTCTTGCTTGATCCCTCCTTTTCCTCTTGGTTGGTTTGCTCCTTCATTTTGTTGGAACACTTCCTCCAGGAGCTTCCAAGTACATGAGAGCTAAATCTTTTATTACTTCACATTCCTAAAAATGTATTTTTTCCACTCTCATATGTTCATAATTTAGTTAAACTTTAGTCTGAAAATTTTTTTCCTCCTCATTCATCATGTAGGGCATTTCGTAGGCTGTTAAAATCTCAAACTCTAATTCTTTAGTTCTGGACTTTTTTCTTATATGATTTCTTTTATAATACCTGTCCCCTCCAGTTTCCCTGTTCTCTCTTCTAAATCTCCGAAGATTTAGACGTGGGATCTACTGATCGGTTACTCTGATTTTTTAAAATCTATTTTCTCCTATTATCCATCTCTTTGATTTTTTGTTCTGTATTCTGGAAAATGTCCAGAAAAGTATGTTCCTAGTTCCTATTTTCTTCTTGCTTATTTGTTTTGGTTATCATCCTTCATGATAATGACTTTACTCAGATATCTACTGATCTTTGACTATGCATCTGTATGATGGACACACGATGAATGAAAATCATTCATTGAAAAGGTTGGAAATTTTGGATACAGATTGGACTTGTTGATGGTTTTGTTTCGTTATAGGGTTATTCAGTGGGGACCTGACCTTACCTTTAGCTAGGCTTGACTATTTTTTCTGAGACAAATCCTCCAGTCTTATGCCTGAAGAGAGAGATGTTAACTACTTACACTCTAGGAACTGGACAAAGAGTGAGAATAAGGAACCTTTCTTATCCAATACGATTTATTTGATTTATTCCCTGCCTTCAGTCGCTTACCATACTCTTGTTCTGCTATTTCCTGAATCTCTCTGGTTCAGTTTCTCCAGAATTAGACATACTCCCTCCTGCCTGGACAGTGGTGGTCTTCTGGTTCCATAGGATGAAGGCTATGTCTTTGGTGTCCATGCTATACCTGTCAGTTTTCAGAGGTATCTGGTACCTCCAATTCCTGAGTGTTTCTCAAGTTCTGAAGTGTAAATCTGCTTGCTTTTTACTGGCCTCCCCTCATCAGGTTGTTAGGTTTCAAATTTCTATGGCCTGTTAAGATAGTTACCACTTGACATCTGCTTTCCATCTTGAAAATTTTTCTTGCCATCTTTCTTTTGTGCTCCTTGAGGTTTTATACCTTATTTTTATTCCTTTCTTACCATCTTATTGAGGCTTTGGAAAGAATGCACATAAGGCCGTATATCCAGTCTTCTGAGTAAACTAGAATCTTTTCATATTTTTCTTTACAGCCAAAGATGACAGTTCTGAGTCACCTAAAGAGCCAGATAAATTTAGCAGGTAAGTTTTTCTTTATACAATTTTTTGCCAATTTATACACTAAAAGAACTATTGATTTAAACTGTGTTTTCTATCATAATTGTATTTTCATTTTTTTAACTTAGAAAAATTATTTTTCATTTAAATATATTTTCCCTTCCAATACCTTTTAAAAATGATGTTTTCAGGAAGAATATGGAGAATCTTGAATTCTTTCTAGTCTATTGAATTAAAATTGATGTAACTGTGTTAGTTGCCTATTCTTTTAGTTTTTAGTTTTTATTTCTGAAAAGGAAAAAAAAGGTTGTCTACATTATAGATCCAACCATTATAGATCACAAAAATCCAAGCAATTTAGGAGAAGATAAAGTCCTGGAGGAAAATGGTGAGAGTTAGGGCTAAAGCCATTGTACATTTGGGAGACCACCTGACAATGTGACATCAATTCAGCCGTGAACACCTGGACAAGGTGTAGGTTCTGCAGCATTCAGCTTCTCTAGCATTTCCATCAGCCTTATTTTGATAGTTAATCAGATGCAGAAAACAGCCAGCTTACTAGTGTTGACATAATACTTGATCTATCTTGGTTTTATACTATACATGCTCCAAAACAAGGATCCTCTTAGTGGATTAATAATAGTAAAATGTTCCCAAAGGACTGAAATCAAAAGGAACCCTCAGATCGGGGCTCTGTCCCAGAATGTGAGACAATGTTATGTCAAGGGGCTCTGTGCCTGGAAGTGTTAGAAGCTCAGAATTAGAAGACCTAGAAAAACCGACAGAATGATTAATTGGGACCTGACAGGAAGAACGTTGACCTTGTCTGTCCCCTAGCACTCAGATGAAGACCAGCCAGTAGCAGTGGTGGGGTCTGTCTCAGGCAGGAGCAGGAGGAAGGGCAAATCCCATTACAGGGAGAAAACTTTGGCCCTTTGGTTCTTTGTCTGGGGCAATGAGTCCCTCATCAGACAGGCAGCAAGGTAACCAGACAGCACCATAAGGATCCAGCACTGATCACAGGACTATAAAATCTGGGGTCTGGGAGAAAGACTTTAACTATAACTTTAGTGAGAAACAACTCGAGAGCCATGGTGAGATAAACTTGTAAATGGTGTTATCTTGAAAAATCAAGATTCGTGACAATGAAAGGAAAAAGAAGCGGGGGTGG
>NW_006787464.1:96676-109354 GCF_000442215.2 Lipotes vexillifer
GGGGGGGTTGGGAGAGAGTGATGTCTTAACAGGTACAGTGAGATTCTGGGCAGAGGGAGTAACTAGGGTATTGATTCTAAATTGGATGTGAGAGTGGTGTGAAAGAAGGCTCCGAAAGAAGGCCACTGCAGCTGGAACACAGCAAGGGGGAAAGGAGAGATGGATAGGAGATAGAGTAAGAGATGTAGACAGGGCCAGATCACTTAGAGCTTTATAAACCAGGTAAGGAATTTGCATTTCATTAACCTTTCAGTGGGAATCCGGACACAGCTGGACAGCTTTTAAGAAGGGGAAAGACATAATCAGATTTACATTTTAAAAGGACTACTTTAACTGCGATGTGGGGAATCAATTGTGAAGGATCTAAGGCGGAAGCAAGGAGAAGAATTATTGGGTTATTTTAGTAGACCAGGGGAGAGGTGGGGTGGTATGAGCTAGGGCTGAGAACATAGATATGGAGAGGGAGATAAGTGGATGAATTGCATGGATTCAAGACTTAGTTTGATTGATGTGGGGAATGAGAGAAAGTGGAACCAAGGGTTATTTCTAGATTGTAGTTTGAACTTGATGGGTACTGCGGTGACTTACTGAGATGGGAGAGATTGGAAAATCACACCACTGGCTGAAACTAACAATCCCAGTTATTGATGAGGCTGTGATTGCACTGTAGCTCTCCTACATTGCTGTGTACATTGTTGTACCATTTGACACGCCCACAGCCAGTCTGGTAAACAGTTTAGCAGTTTCTTATAATGTCAAACATTCGCCTGCCCTCTAACCCACTCCTAAAGTATTTATCTTAGAGAAATGAAAGTATATATTCACCAAAAGACTTGCACACAAATGTTCATAGGAGCTTTATTCATAATATCCCAAACTGAAAACAACTAAAATGTCCATCAACAATCAACATTATATATTCAACAGTAGAACATTATATATTCAACAGTCGAATATATAAATAAATTGTGTTATAGTTATAAATTGAATACTCTCAGCAATAGAACTGTTGATACATGCAACAACATGGAATAATAATGCAGACATTATGTTGAGAAAAAAAAACCCCAGAGTTATAAAAGAGTAAGTGCTGTACAGTTCAATGTATGTGAAGTTCTAGGACAGGCAAAACTAATCTATGGTGATAGAGATTGGATCAGTGATTACCCAAAGTGTCAAGGGAGATTGACTGGGAAGGGGCAGTAGGGAACTTTCAGGACTAATGAAAATATTCTATAACTTGTTTGGGCTTATGGTTATGCAGGGGTCTGCTTTTATTAAAACTCATCAATCTGTACTCAACCTATGCATTTTATTGAATGTAAATTAAACTTTAACAAAGTTGAATTTTGAAGATATTCAGCTAACTTTACAACTCTTTTAGAAATCTAAATTTACTTCAAATAAAATCTTTTTTAAAAAGGCATTCAAACTCTTCCAGTAAATAGAGACAGTGAGTATGCTACCAAACTTCCAAACTCTAAAATCAGAGATCATTACAAGAAAGGAAAATTATAGGTCAGTACCTCTTAAATCTGAAATGTATAAATCCTAACCAAAATATTAGCAAATTGAACCCACTGATATATAAAAAGGGATAGTACATCATGACTAAGTGGGCTTTATTTCAGGAGAGCCAGGTTGGTTTAAAATTTGAAAATCAATCCTTGTAACTCACCTAGTTAACCAAATAAAGAGAAAAAAACCATAGACTTATCTAGATGAATCCAGGAGACACATTTAATACCCATTCATGATAAAAATTCCCAGCAAACTAAGAACAGAAGAGAATTTCCTTATTTCAATAAAAGGAGTCTACAGAAATCCAACAGCTAACCTCACACTTAAATGTGAAATGTTGAGTGCTTTTCTCCTGAGTTTAGGAACAATACAAATATGCCCATTATCACCATTTCTATCCAACATTGTACTGGAGTCCTAGCCAGTGCAATGAGGGAAGGAAAAAAACAAGTTATAAAATGTGGAAAGGGTAAAGTAAACCCTCTTTATTCACAGACAACACAACTATATACATAGTAAAATCCAAATGAATATGCAAAGCTTGAAAGTTTGAAAATTAATCAGCAAATTTAGCAAGGATCCTGGATACAAGATGAATATTTAAAAATCAACTATATTTTTATATACTAGCAATCAACACATAGAAAATGAAATTTTTTAAATTACATTAAAATTACCATTTTAATTTTAATTTAATTTTAATTTTTAATTTTAATTTAATTTAATTACATTAAAATTACCATTACAAAAAAAAATACCATTACAACAGCATCAAAATGTAACAAAAGATGAATAAGGCATCCAAACTGAAAAATCACAAAATATATCTGAGGGAAATTTTAAAAGACATAAAGAAATGGAGATATACAAAATTTGTGGCTTGGGAAAGACTCAGTATTCTTACAGTGTCAACTCTTCCCAAATTATAGATGCAATTCAGTCTCAGTCAGAATCTCAGCAGCCTTATTTTTTTCTGAAAACTGACAAGGTGGTCTAAAATTTATCTAGAAATGCAAAGGGTTTAGAATAACAAGGCAATCTTAAAGAAGAACAAAGAGGATCAACACTCTCAGAGATCAAGATGTATTAGAAAGCTAGAATAAGTTTCACTCTTTTTGGAGCTATTTAGGTCAGATTCCTGTCCCTAAACTAGTTATCACTCAACTGGCTTAGAGCCAGGGGTGGGGTCAATCCCATCAGACCACAGGGTATGTACAGAATGGGAGAAGAATGGAACAGCTAGCGGGGAGGCAACCACAATATCCACTGTGACAACCTTCATGTCTGTATTATTTTTATTGTACCTGAACTTTAATAAGTAAGACTTTCACAGGCACAGAGGGCAAAAGACTCTCTAATAGAACTGCTTGCACAGACATGGAAATGTAATATTTTGGTACACTCAGGATCACCAGGAAGTTCCATGTGATGGAGCCTCTGGATGTGGAGATGAATGACGGAAGAAAAGGTTGGAAATGGCCAGATGAGGAAGAACCTCAAGTTCTATTTAAAAGTTGTTTATATGTCATCCTATAGAAGTATTTATCAACTGTGACTTTCAAGCAGAGGCATGATAACCTGGAATAGGGAGAGACTGAGGTAGATGAACAATTAGGAAGCTGTTTAGAGTTTACAGGAGAAAAATGATGAGGTACTTATCCAAGGCAGTTGAGGAGACCAGCTGACACTGAGTGCTGAGGGATGCTAAACCCTTCCTTGGCTGTTTTTATGCATGTTCACAACCACCACTGGAGAAAGTTCTATCTCTGGAAACATGGAGAGGTTAGGCTACTTTCCCAGAGTTACACAGCTAATAAGAAATGGTGCCAGACTGTTTTAACCCAGGCCAGCTGATTCCAGAGCCTGTGCTGTTAGTCATGATTCTGTTGAATACGTGACTAAATATCCAGAGATATTTAAGAATTTAGTCATTAGGCTTTGGCGATGGTTGGGATGTTGCTTCCGTCAAATAGCGCTGCCATGATTCTCTTCTTCCCTTAATGATCCTTTTGGTTTCTTTCACAGGCCCCCCCTTAACTGTGAATTGGTTTCTGCTCACTCTTTTCTAAACACTTACTCTTTTGGAGTTTGTTTTCCCTAATGGCGTCATCTATCAACCTTTGTGTTGATTGGACCTAAATTTCTTATTTCCAGTCCCAATTTCTCAGTCACACTCCTAAAGGTCATCACCTACAACCCATGTTTAAAATTAAACTCATATTTTACTTCGGTTTCTCTAGACGCTTTCTGTTAATAGCAAAACTAAGTGGTCTTCTGGGTTTTGGGAGAATATTTGACCCTCAAATTCCTTCACTTTTCACACCCTATCAGGCACCTGGTTCAGTCAGTTCTTTGGCATTCTCACAGCTTCATCTCCTCCCCTTCCTGATCTTTGCTCCCACCCTAGTATTAGCTCTCAGAATCTCTTGCCTGCGTTACTGAATTTATTTCCTAACTGGTCCCCCTACATTTAATCTCTCATATAATCCTCTCTGCATGCTAATGCCAGAGAAGACTCTTACTCAATCACTGATTTCATAGTTTACTTGCCTTATTTGAGAACTTCTGATTACTGTCTATCACCTAATAAATCAAGGTTACTGAATCGACTCCAATCCATTCTCTGCCTAAATTTGAAGACCCCGCATTGCCTAGTTTCACCTATTTTTATCAAATTCCAATTCCTCTGAAATTGGAACTCTCTGCTCTAGTCAATTATCTTGTTACTCTCACCTCTTCCCCCCAACATCCTCTGTATGTAGGCATGCACACATACAGATGCTCCTTGCCATCTAAGCTATTGCTAACACTGACTCCCTGGCCTAAAATGCCTCCTTCCTTTGTCCCAGGTCCATATCCAGGTGACTCTTTCCTTTTTTGCTTATTGCCACCGCCAAAGAAGTATCTGTCATTGTAGTCTCCAAATGTCTATGTTAAATGATGTAACAGTTTATTATGTTAATATATAAAGCTATTCTATTTACTAGTTCACATATATATCTTATTTTCCCAACAGAATAATAATAAGCTGTGAGGTTCAGTTTAAAATTATGTCTTCTACTTTTTCATATTCATAATGCCAACAATAATACTCAATAAATTCCTGTTATTGGTTGAAACTATAAACACATATATTTTTTTATGCTGTATACATCCCTTCATAGTTTATCTGAATAATAGTAAATAGTTACTGTTCTCTTATTTTAAGAGGCTATTTCCTTTATAGAATTGAAAGTGCAGATATTCCCAAATGTTTGAGGCATTCTGTTTTGTATATTCAAACTATACTAAAGTTACACCTTTTAGGGTACTATTTTTAATTATTCTAGGGGAATAAAAGAAAGCCCCTGAAGGCTAACAGCTTGAAATTGAACAGGACACCGTTGGGAAGGGAGAGGGTCATGGGTCGTCGTCAAACAGACAAAAAACAATGGAGACGATTGTGCCTGAAGATGGTGTATTTTTTTTTCACGAGACAGTATGTTGACAGTTTCCTTCCTCTTGGGTCATTGTTGTCTGCTAAGTGATCTGTGACAGCAAATTGATCACAAGCTTTTTCATGCAGGAGATATAATGCAACCTTTCATTTTGTTACCTCCGTTGCCAAATGCTGAAACTTTTCATTGGCAAATTAATGTTAGTTTAGTATGTCATTTAGTAGTATAAAGCACGCATGTAGCTCTGGAAGCAATAATAGTAGTGATTAATTTATCTTTACCAAGTTTCAGATTTCTACTTAAGTGTGATTACAAAAGCAATAACACACTTGAAAAATGTTAGTCTTAAAATTAGGTGTCCATAATTATCATTTAAATAAATGAATGCATTAACACATTTAGATATTGCCCCCATTAATTTCAAAATTGAGTCAGATATTAAGGTACCTATGATTTACCTATAAAAATTAATGCTAATAACCTATTATAACTGAAAATTTGCTTCTTCCTCCAAAGAGCTAGGAATTTAAAATTAAAACAGACATAAAGTCTTTTACATTTGATGTTTAAGCATCTGTTTAAGTCAGTTGATAGATGATTTCACATGTCTGAAAAATATCTGAAAGTAATGTTTTGTTTGTGGAGTGTTGAGAATCTCTGCATTGAAGAAGATTGTAAGAAAAAAATTGGAAATGCAGTTATTTAAGAGTAAGAGACTGTTTCATAGGTCCCGTTTAATACTTTGTAACAGTCTTTGCTCTCCCATTAGGATTTGGTAACATTAGCACAGGGAAGGAAATGTGCTGGCAGTAATATTAGAAAAGAGTTGTTTATTTTCCCTCATTGAAAGTGGCCAGATTCTGTGTAAAAATTAAACTAATCTCAATTCTGGTGTTTCATTTCTCCTCATAATAAAAAGAAAATAAAGGTGATTTTACTAAAATTTGGCATAGAAATTTAAGAAAGTTGTTTATCGTAGAAAGAGAAAATGTACAGCTATGATGTTTTATTTAAAGTTCTTTTCAATGTCAGTCACGAAAGGCACAGTTATCTTAAACCTATATTTTTCTTTTTATAATATACCCATGGATGCACATTTACACTTATTATAGAAAACTGGTTTGGATGGACTTTTTTGTGTGATTTGCATGTATTCGTGGAAAATTATGTTAGATTCATTTGTTAGAAATAACTATGAGAATTTGCAGATCAGCCTAATGTCTTGTGACAAGGTATCTGAAAGAGTCCACTCTGATAAAAATAATTTTAAAAAGCAAACTTTCATGCTACTCACTGTCTGATCTTATTTTGTATTTTCAGATCAATTAAATCAGTCTCATTTTATGATTACTACAAGACATGGTCTGGAATAGCCACATCAAAAGCCACAGAATATTACAGAACTCCATGTAAGGTGATCTAACCTTGTCTTATTTTTGCAGGGAAGGGGGTGGTATATTAATCTCAACATTCTCAGCTTGTCTTGCTTTCAAAGACTAATTGACACATATTTGGAATCTGAGGGTGATAAACTTCTTTGTTGGCTCTATATACTAATCATTCAACAACTGTTCATTTAGTCCCTCTTTTGTAAAGAGCCCTGGACTGAAGTCTGATTAAAAACCCAAAGGAAAGATAGGCAATTGGACGAATAAAAGACAAAGTTCTCGGTCTTTTGAGCTTTACTTTACGCCCTTTACCCCAGAAGGAAACCTTCATAGCAGGAGGAAACTTTTTGGTTCTAAACACAATTATCCCCAAAGCCAGAGATATTATTAAGCAGAAAGACAGCAAGAAAACCTGGGGGTGCTCAATTATATCAGTCGAAGGAAAAATCATCTGTTACCGTCATACATTAAGAACTAGAAAGATGGAATAGGAGAGCTGGACGACTTTTTGGTCCCATTTAATCTAATCTTTAGAGTACTGTTTCATTATTTGTATCAAAGTAGGTTAACCAGTCTGCACACATTTACTGAAATACGACTTTGCTTCAGCTGTCCTGCAAAATGGTACATTCTGAAGTTATCAGTGACTTCCGAATTCCCAGATTCAGTGATTACATTTTTTTAGTCCTTATCTTACTTGAAATCCTATTGGCTATGCTCTCCTTGAGTTAGAAGACACCATGTATCCATGGTTTTCGTCTTACCTTCCTAAGCGCTCCTCTGCCTCTTTCCTTAGCAATAACTTCTTTATTCAGTATCCTCTGCCCAGCTCTCTTTGAGAGACCTCATCCATCACTGTGATTTTCATTAGCCCACATGCCAGTAATTCCTAAAGCCTCATCTCTAGCCAGGCTCTCTTCTGAATTCTGAATGCATATTTACAACTGTGTAATAAGGCACCTCATACCCAAGATGTCCCAAAGTGAATTCATTATGTTGCTCCAAAACCTATTCTCCCTCCTTCATTACCTCTCTTGGTTAGTGGTAGATCACAGTTCTTGCATTTACTTGCCAAGCCAGAATGATAGACATTTCCTAGCCCTCTTTATCTCCCTTATTAAGCCCTATTGATTTTATCTCCTGCAACATTACAAATGTTTCCCCTCTACTCCACCTCCATGACCACTGCCTTAATTTGCGGTCTCATCGTGTTTCATCTCATCATTGTGATAGTCTACTAATTGGTTTTAAGAGAACAAAATATCACCCAGAAAAAAAAAAAATCATATCTAGTTTTAAGGCACAAATTAGAGCAAAAAGGAGTACTAAGCTTAATAAATATAAAAATGTGAGGCCAATAATTTCTAAGAAATTACTTGTTCTTTCAGGATGTTGGTTATTAGTTATTTCGTGATTACACATTATCTTCCTCACTGACTCGTAGATTAGTGATTAAGAAAAATAACTTGTTCAAGGTGCTTTAAGAAGTAATCTTTAACAACACTATCAGTGTAAAAGAGTTTTATTGATTTTGATACCAGATTATATGAATGTTTACTTCATTTAAAAGATTTTGATTGAGTGCTTCTTAGTCAATTCAGCAAACACATTTTGAGCACTTGCTATGTAAGAGGCTCTGAGGAGCTCAGGTGGGTTCCAGGAGGTGATAACCCTTAACAGATGTGGTGTCAAGAGGCAGTTGGCATGCTCCAGGGAATGATTCAGCGTCCAGCTCCTTCAACCAAAAAACAAACAGATTGTTATAGGATGGTGCTTTATGGAATAACGCGTAAATATGTGAAGGCTCTTGGAAACTCCAAACTGCTAGGAAAAAAAACAGAAGCACGTGCCCAAACAAAGAAATTCCGAAATGATTGTCTTATAATGAAGAATAATTTTAAAATGGAAGTAATAATGAAGTATCACTGGCCACAATTTCTTCTTCAAAAGAGTTTGACACCAAAATATTTAAGTTGGTTCTTGTTTCTACATCTGTCGCTAACCTAGTATGTAATTCATTTCTCTTTATGAAGGCAATAGCTGGTAATGGTTACCTCTAGCCCAGAAGAATTTCAGAGACTTTGATTCTAGCCCTTGGTGCAAGATTTCACAATCACTCTGCCTCTCTTTCCTACAGAGATTTGTCATAAGAATGTTTCAAAAGCTTTCCTTCAATAATAACCAGCACTTAATTAAAAAAAAAATTAAATGTAAACTTTACATGTGCTGCTGGCCAATTTTGTCTTTGGATAGTTCAACTGGATGAGATCCAATACTATCTTTTTTAATGGCTTAATTTCCTGGCAATAAGAAAGATGAAGCTGTTAGATTATAGAATGCTTCTTTAACTACTCAGAAATAAAGGGGGAACTTCTAATAACTTCATTTTCTACAGTTATATTTTTACCACTGGAAAGATTATTAAACTCTTGTGCAAATTTTTAAAAGCTTTTTATTTTATGAATAGTGATGAGTAAGGTTATATTATGATTTTGAGTATTAATTCTATTGCATATCTTTGTGCCACAAATCTATACATAGTCATGTATGCCATAATACTAGTAAGTTTATTCTTGTATAACACAGTTTACAGAGTATACTCCGTATTGTTTTTCTTGTTTATTTATTTATTTATTTTTTTTTTATGTTGGGGGTAGGAGTTTATTAATTTATTTATTTTTGGCTGTGTTGGGTCTTCGTTTCTGTGCGAGGGCTTTCTCTAGTTGTGGCAAGTGGGGGCCACTCTCCATCGCAGTGCGTGGGCCTCTCGCTGTCGCGGCCTTTCTTGTTGCGGAGCACAGGCTCCAGACGCGCAGGCTCAGTAGTTGTGGCTCACGGGCCCAGTTGCTCCGCGACATGTGGGATCCTCCCAGACCAGGGCTCAAACCCGTGTCCCCTGCATTAGCAGGCAGATTCTCAACCACTGCGCCACCAGGGAAGCCCCTCTTGTTTATTTTTAATTGAGGTATAGTTGATGTACAATCTTATGTAAGTTTCAGGCATACAACATAGTGATTCACAATTCTTAAAGGTTATGGCCCGCTTATTAGTTATTATAAAATATTGGCTATATTCCCTGTGTTGTACAATATATCCTTGTAGCTTACTTATTTTACGCATAGTAGTTTGTACCTCTTAATCTGTTTTTTTTAATCATCCCAATCTTATTGTCCTTTTATTCACTTATCAACCAATATTTATTGAACACCTAGTATATGTCATGCAGAGTTGTATATCAACCCAATGAGCTCGGCATTATTACTACTCTGTTTTACACATGAGAAAACCAAGACCAAAGGAGGCTAAGTAATTTACCTAAAGTCACACATGGAATATCATATATTGGTAAGAGTGTAAATTCTGGATGCATATTGCCAGGGTTTAATCCTGGCTCTGCAATTTACTAGCTGTGTGACCTTGGATAAGTTTCTTAACCTCTGTATGTCCCAGTTCTCTCATCTGTAAAATGAGAATAATCACAGAACATACATCATAACATTGAAGCACTATAATAGTGCCTAGTGCATAGTGAGTGCTCAGTAAGTGTGGCTAATATTTATTAGTACAAGTGGGCTGTGACCCAAAGACTTGAACCAAGTCCTCTGACTCCATATTTGTTCTTTCCTCTATATTATATTGCCTCCATAATATGATATAAAATTGTAATTTCTGTATAACTTGAGATTTAAATTCAAACTCTGAAGTATGTGCAGTACGTTTTCAGTAATTACAATGATTTGCTCATAATCATAGACAATCATATGCGAAAATGTACTGATGATCTGAGAATATACTATTCTCTGTCCATCACTACAGAATGGCAAATTAAAAGTTTGGCAGAGAACAAACCAATACATCTGGCTGTGGGGCAACAGCACCTTAATGACAGAATATGATCCCCATAAGGAAATGTTTATGTTATACGAAAAGAATTCCTTCAGACCAGTGTACCCTGTAATAGTGAGCGGAGGCTTCCTGATGTTTCTTTGCTGTCATCAGGACAGACCAAACAGCCTGAAACATCATGGAAATGCTTGCTTTCACCTTAGGATACTTTCATTCCTTGAGTCTTTGAGCCAGCAGTGAGGGCAATTGTCTCCAGAAATGCATTTAGATGCAAGAAGCAGTGTCATCGACTTCTAATGCAGTGGTCTCAATCTTGACTGCTCCTTAGAACCACCAGAGGAGCTCGTGCACATTCCCCGTGTAAAGGGTGCACCCCCAGACCAATTACAGTAGGATCTTTGGGAGCAGGACCAGGGGGTAGTAGTTTTTACAGCTGCCCAGGTGGTTACAGTGTGCAAGCCAATGGAAAAGCCATTGGGAAGAACCTGATATCAGAAATTAGAGACTCCTAGCCTTATACTAGTTTTGCAGACACAGGTAAGTGAATTTAGGTTAGTCATTTAACCTAATTGAGGTTAGTCTTTGTACCTCATTTTTCATTGCTATTCATTGACAAAAATATTCAACTCTATTTTAAGTTCCTCTATGGTTAGCATAAGATAGTATATGTGAAAATAAAACATGCCAAGGTAAGTTAGTGCTTATATATTTCTTTGGACACGACAGTCCCAGAGTGGAAAAAAATTTTTCAGATCAACCTATACAGATGTTGGACAATAGGTGTGTCATAGAAAAAGCAGAGTAGAAGCAATGTCCAGTAATCCTCAGAAGGAAAGGAAGGAAGAAATATACTATGGAGGCAGTAGAGGATGCTCTTCTACACAGATTACAAAACTGCCACAAGGGCAAAAGGTATGATAGTGATGGGGGGGATTTTAACTTCAAGAAGTTCTGACAAAATTTCACTGGTCCTCATTTCTTCATTATTTCCCTCCCATGAACATCATCCACTGAGCATCTTCTGTGTCTATCAATGGGCTTTGTTGAAGACAAGAACATAAGTATTATGATAAGCTTTTGGAGGCATTTACAGTCAGATGGTAGGAGACAGATGAGTGAAAAAATTATGGGGATAAAATAGGAAGTGTTAAAAGTTTGTACAGATACTGTGGCATCTTTCATCTCTTGGATAATAGAGAAAGCGTTGGAGAAAATGAGTCAATAATATAAAAGAAATGAGAATACAGTAAGTCCCCTACATACGAACGAGTTCCGTTCCGAGAGCGTGTTCGTAAGTCCAGTTTGTTCATAAGTCCAACAAAGTTAGCCTAGGTACCCAACTAACACAATCAGCTACATACTGCTGCTTTTATGCTTGCCTCCAGACATTCTGGGCTTGAAATAAAGATACTGTATTACTGTACTCTATGCCAAAAGTACACAAAAAAGTACACAAAAGCACAGCCACTTGTAGAGTATGCACGCATGTGACAGTTTACACCAGACACATGAACTAACTTACGTGATTGGACATGCGAATGCATGTTCGCATCTTTGAAAGTTCCCAACTTGAAGGTTCGTATGTAGGGGACTTACTGTATTCAGGAAAGATAATCATGCCATTTGGGGTTTCATAAAATATAAGGAAGAGACTGCCATACATATTCAAATAGAAAATGTAGGAACAGCAATTCCAAAAAATTAAGGAAAGACATGGATTATCCTTGAATAGAAACATCGAGTAAATTTCAGGAGTTCCCTGGTGGCCTAGTGGTTAGGATTTGGCTCTTTCACTGCTATGGCCTGGGTTCAATACCTGGTCAGGGAACTTAACATCAAATAAATTTTAAATTTTGTTTAGGTAGTAATGAATAGTACATGTGAGAACACATTACTCAACCTTTCTGTGTCTGTCTGTTCATCTGTGAAGTGGGTATTATAATGGTAAGCACTGAATATCTACTTTACAAGTACCCCCATATATAGTTAGAATTCTATTAATATTAATTATTATAATCATCTAAAGGAAATAATGAATCCTGCTAAGAACTCTGGGGAGTACAGATTTGCTTCCTTAAAGGAAGGAAGGAATATATTCCAAATAATAATAAAGAATATTAATGAAGTCTATAAGAATATGTATGTAGTTGTGTTTGTGTGTGTTTGAAGAAGATAAGGAATAGATTGGAACATTGCTGGTGAATATCATGTAATATTAATAGAAGAAAAGGAGAATTATTCAGTTTAAATGTTTTCTCTATCAATGACAAGTTTCATCAAGCTGGAAGGGGTTAATTTATCATTGTTAAAAAGTAAGCTCCAGGGCTTCCCTGGTGGCGCAGTGGTTGGAAGTCCGCCTGCCGATGCAGGGGATGCGGGTTCGTGCCCCGGTCCGGGAAGATCCCACATGCCACAGAGCGGCTGGGCCCGTGAGCCATGGCCGCTGAGCCTGCGCATCCGGAGCCTGTGGCCCGCGTAACGCAAAA
>NW_006787464.1:109364-156322 GCF_000442215.2 Lipotes vexillifer
AAAAAAAAAAAAAAAAAGAAATAAGCTCCAGATAAGGACAGGACTGGTGGGGAGCATCTGGTTGGTTAAGTAGATCAGGACTATAAACCCAGGACAATTAGAAGGAGAAGAGAGAGCCAGAAAGAGAGAGAGAAAGCACACAAGCGAGCAGGGGGAGGGAGCGGGGAGAAAAGGAAGGATATATATGTGCGTGTGTGACTGATCTGGATTAATAGTATTTTGTGTAAAAACTACCAGTGCTGGGCCTCCCTGGTGGCGCAGTGGTTGAGAGTCCGCCTGCCGATGCAGGGGATACGGGTTCGTGCCCCGGTCCGGGAGGATCCCACATGCCGCGGAGCGGCTGGGCCCGTGAGCCATGGGCGCTGAGCTTGCGCATCCGGCAACGGGAAAGGCCACGACAGTGAGAGGCCCACATATCACAAAAAAAAAAAAAAAACTAACCAGTGCTTAGCATAGTAGGTTTTCCGTAAATTTGATGTGAATTTGATTGAAGGCCTAAGGCTTATAATTAACCACAAACATATGAGCCAGTGGTATAATGTGATTTCCAGAAAATACTAATGCATACCTGAGCTAAATTGAGAGAAGTCCAGCACACAGATCGAGGGAGATAGCAATCCCACCTGCATCTTGCTATTGATCTGAAATCAAGATTCTGAGCCAGTTCGGGATGAAAACTTTAATAGGAATATCAACAAAGTTCACCACCAGGATGAGGATGGTTAGGTCTCTAGAAAATCATGACTTAAGAAAAAGTTGAAGGAACTGAGGCTGCCCTGAGAGCTATCTTCAAATATTAGAGGGATCCTTTCCATAGGGGAGGGATAAATTTACTCAGAATTGCTGAGGAGGTCAGAAGGAGGAGCAGTGGAAACGCACAGCCCTCAGATTAAGGAAGGACATCGTGACCTCGGTAACTGTCAATGAAACCGGCAGTCTCCCAATAACAAAGAGACAAGGGGGCTTCCCTGGTGGTGCAGTGGTTGAGAGTCCGCCTGCCGATGCAGGGGACACGGGTTCATGCCCCGGTCCGGGAGGATCCCACATGCCACGGAGCGGCTGGGCCCGTGAGCCATGGCCGCTGAGCCTGCGCGTCCGGAGCCTGTGCTCCGCAACGCGAGAGGCCACAACAGTGAGAGGCCCGCGTACCGCAAAAAAAAAAACAAAAAAAAAACGAGACAAGGGATTCATTTAGAGGCTGGATGATCATCTGTTGCAGATTCTTGCTTTGTAGAAGGTCAAGATCTGTAATGTCACTTTCAAATTCCATGATTTTATTTTTTCACTTGAAGTGCTGCATTAGAATTTTGTTAAACTATGGTATCAGTTTCTGTATGAGTTATTTTAAAACTATCCTCGTTTCTATAAATGATATATAAACAACTGTTATTATCATCATGATAAGTTACAAAGTCACAATCTGTTTCAAACAATATCCAGTATCACAAAGTTTAAATTAAAAGAAGAAATTTGGAGAGTGTCTGAGGATCATAACGTGACTTGAACGATAATAGTATGTGTTATTGCCACATACTAACTTAAGGAGAAATAAATTATTGTAAACTTTAAACTATTATTAAAGAATGTATGCATAGCTCCTTTTTAAAATATTCTAATTTCAGTGCTTGAAGGTCCAAATTTCATTGGAGAGTATTACAAATGGAAGAAAAATGAGCTAAGACGACCTAAAGAATGGGGTTTAAAGTAAGTAATTTTAACTGTCTAGAATATTATCCTATGAACTTGAAATATCTATTATTCACTTTCTACTAACTGAACTATCAGAAGAGACCCATTGGATTTCTTTTAAACATAAGAACAAAAATAAGAGGTATCATTTTGTCCTTTCACATGAACCCAGGTGGGAAACAGCTTTGCTATCTACTGGCTGCCAAAGGTGGGGATAGAACATGAGCCACAGTGAAGGAATCCCACAGTACCTTTCCTATTAATCTTCTTATTTCCATTCTTAACCTTATCAAGATAGAACTTAGAAACAGGAAAAAAGAAAAACCAACCTGTTTACATATCACCAGTTAGTATTTCATTCTTCTCCTGGTTCCAAACACCTTTTCCTCTTTTCACAGATGGATTTCTCACTCAGGAACCAAATATATTAAATGTAGTGAGGAAGTCTGTAATTAAATACAAAGATAAATTATTACAATATCTTTTGGAATGATTGACTCTTGGACCACATTAAGGAAGGGACCTTAATCTCATCTTCAGTCTCTTGAGTCCTAAAGGCAGTTTTTCTGCTTCATCATGTTAGAGCACGGATTCCATCTCAGCTCTGTGGTACTGGCTGTGTTGCAGTGGTCATTTATTCTGGAGGACTTATTGCAGAGCATTCAGTGAATGTGCTACCACAAAGCTAGGGGAATTAAAGTTCCTATTTTTTGTATTTATATCATTTTTATTAGCTCCTTGTTAGCATTGTGACCTCTTTTCTAGATGAAAATAATAGGATTAATAAAAACAATGTGCTGTATTTTGAATTTGTGTAGAAATCAAGGCTCTTAAAATAGACTTTCCTATCCTTTAATATCATAGTTCAGATTGGGTTTTTTGGTTATTCTTTTTTCAGTTGATTTCTGCAGCAACTTTCCTTCAAGCCAAAGGGGAGGAAAGCTTTTGCATTAGAAACTTTTCTGCTTTCAGAGTAAATTATAAGCAGTAGAAAAGTTTTTATGAAGCAGAAGTTGAAGACGTGTCAGCATGGTTTTTTTCTTGAAGGCATGTTTCAAGTTTCATTTAAAGAAACCTACTTAGAATATAAGGTTAATTTTGCTGTGACATGACTTCCTTTTTGATTTCCTTTAACAGAACTGCTTTATTTGTTTGATTATTGATTCATTATGTAAGGCCAGCATCCCACAGAACCCCAAAATGTAGAAAAAGTAGGACCATGTCATTTTCAACTTATCCACCCACTTCTCCTTATGGCTGAAATAATTGTGAACTGTTTGAATGCTAGAACATTTTCCTAAATACGTTATTTTGAAGTTATAGGTCAAATTATCATGTGTGTGGTGACCCTGTCAGAATGAAACTCTCACACCTTATGCCATCTGGTGGTTGATGAGAATATATTTAGATCAGATGATAACAAAACATTAATTTAAACATTATTTAAATAAAGTGTCTAAAAGATATTACATTTATCTACATAATTTTATTACAGCATAAATATTTGAGCATGCAAAAATATAAAGTAAGGTGGAATCAACTTCTTTTTAAATCATTATTAAAAGTCTCATGTTCATCAAAATACATGAGGTATATAGCAAAGTGGTCAATTCAGAGTTTCAAGTAGGAAATGTTTGGGAATCTATGCAAGTGAGTAATTGGTCTATGTGTACGTGCAATATAATACCTTTTGCATCTCTCTGTTTTTAATATTTGAAAACAGAGAAAACTTTCCTCGCGCTGAAATGTCCCCTTTAAAAAAACCCAGAAAATGCAAATTGAGAGCCTTTCATCTGCAGAGGCTTCAGGAAAAAGAGAGACATATCTCTCCTGCCTCATACCCCTCCTCCTACTGTCCTCCCGTCCCCTCATCAATCAAGCCCTGATTCTTAAGCTACCCTAAATTCTTTTTTTTTCCCCCACTATTGTTTGGGAACATAAGATCTTCTCACCACTTTGTGCTTTCTGTCTGCGATATCTTTCCCAGCAGGGTCTCAAGTCAGGATTCAGTCTGAGTTAAAAGGTGGAACATGGGGCGCTTAAATGCAGGGACACAGGAGCCAGACTCTTTGCATCTGAATCCTGGCTCTGCCAGTTACCAACTCTGTGACCTCGGGCGTGTTATCTGACTGCTTTGTCCCTCAGTTTCCTTATCTGTTAAATGGCAGTAATAACTCTACCCACCTCCCAAGGAGATTGCGATGATTAAATACACTATTTTACACATAAATACACTACACTACACATAAATTGCTTCAAACAGTATCTGGTACATAGGAAGTACTCGAGGTTCGCTATTATTCATGCTTTTCCTACTGTGGCCCTAGTTCAGTTCTCACATGGAAAATCTTTCTTTGGAGGCAGCATGGGAAAGGGCATGGGCTGTAGTGTCAGATGGATCTTGGAGAAATTCTTACCCTCTCTGAGCTTGTCTCCTTATCTGTTCAAAGGAGATATTACCTACCTTGCAAACTTGTTTTGCATTTGATCTCTTGAATGAGATCATACATATATATGTATAAACCACATAGTGTTGGCGCATATGGACATTCAATAAATATTAGTTCCCAAGGGGAGGGAGTGACAAAAGCCCATGTCCCCCAACGTTTTCAGAGAATAAAAATAGAAATGTAAAAATTGTGAAATCTCAGTCTAGAAAACGACACCTATCATAACCACATTTATTTTAGCCCCATTATGCCCTTGGTTCTTTCCCTTCTCCATCCTGTCATCTTTTCAGCCTGGCAAAGTGCTCCACAAGGATGGCATGAAGATCCAGCTCCACTGTGTTTTGTGGAATGGTCCATGATTCAGGCTCCCATGTCCCCCCCATCCTCTCCTTCTGTAGCAGTCTGTTCCTGTCTCTTTCAGCGCCTGTGGTGGGGAGATTCATCTGTTCCTGCAGAGTGACCAGGGCAGGACTGTTCTTGTAGCTTTGTATTCTCTGCACTTAGCCTGGTACCTGGCACTCAATTAGTGTTTCTTGAATGATGCACACTTACCCTGTTTCCCCACTTAATAGGAGGATTAAATGTGAAGGCAGTTACTTTTAGGAAAAGTAAAATGAAGGTGCCCATTCTAATGTAGAGATTATGGTTATGTTTGGGTATATATTCTAAGGGTATAGTCATAGAGCAGTAATTGAAAACTGGAAATATAAATGACTGTCATGAATATTTTATGCAAATTCTTAAGTTTTACACATGTTTTTAGTTAGTATTAATAGGAACTCATTGGCATTATAAGCAACTCATAAATATTCATGAACTGATCATTTGGTTTGGCGTTCATTTCTAAGGCCTTTTTTTCTTTCCTATTGCCTTGCCGGTCTTTTGGCTATTCATGCAAATACTTTATTTCTACCAAGACGTGGGAAAGAATATGAATCTAAAATCTAATCAATAGTTCATATTTATTTTCTCAGGAGAAAGTGAAAGATACAAAGTCAGGAAGCAGTGGAAGCTATTCTTTTGACTATCCTTACTTAAGCACATATAACACTACTTTTACATCATACTCTATACCCAGTGATTGCTAACATGGTCATGGAAAGAACTATGCCAGTCGTCTAAGCTTTGTCAGGCAGCAAGTTATCTAAATAAAAGTTATCAATTCTGGAGAAGTTTTACATTCTATGTAGCTTCAGGAAAGAATATTGCCCTTGTCCCTACTTTGAAGTATCTATACAGAGGAAACCAGAACTAATATGGCAAAGCACCTACTGTGTGCCAGGCATTCTCCCTTCATTTCCTAACGTAATACTGGCCACACTGTGGAGTGGACAGTTATACTTCTAAGTTTAAGTGCACTCCTCTAAGTGTAACCCATGAGACTATCTATCAGCCTCCTTCAGAGACACAACAAATCAACCTACACTCAAAGTCAGACCACTTCCCTTATTATACAGACATAGCTTCAAGGGAAGGTTCCTGGCCTCCCTTTTCAACTGGATTGTCACCCCTAGGTTTCTGTACAGAAATTGTGGAAAACTAGAGGTAGCTCTATCTATAGTTTACTAATGAGAGAAACATGAGGCACAAAGAGATTAACCAACTTGCCCAGTTATTGATAAACACATACTGTTTTTGAAAGCTAAAACTTTATTTCCTATCTGCCATTAATATGTGCTTATTAAAAGCTTAGGTTTTTCAGGTAAATGTAAAAATATTGCCCACCCAGTTGCTAGCACAAAGTCTGCTTTTGTGGAAAAGTTTTGCAGTTTTTCAGTCAATCTTAAATTCTATTATTAAACAATGTCATTTCCTTTTTCCTTCTATATAAAATAATTAGCATGTGTTATATCAAATACCAACATAAAACATTCTTATATTTATAAAATAAACTCTTAGTTGTACTGTGTTTTAAATTAAGGAGTTAATATATATTATTTCTAAGTTCCTGTAGTGTCTGGTTTTTTTGGGAGGGGTTTGATTTTTGAGGGTGTGTTTTAACTCACAAAAATATGTGATCTTCCTCTAGCATAGCTATGTTTGATTCCAATTTCTCCAATTATATAGAAAATATT
Organism: Lipotes vexillifer; assembly: GCF_000442215.2. Classification (NCBI taxonomy): domain Eukaryota; kingdom Metazoa; phylum Chordata; class Mammalia; order Artiodactyla; family Lipotidae; genus Lipotes; species Lipotes vexillifer. Next base: position 115,579 of record NW_006787464.1, read on the forward strand.
GATGATGAGTACATTAACTTAATGTATGTTTATGCTATCCTTTCAGGGCTATTGAAGTTAAACATTGTTTTTGTAGGTTTACATAATCATATATTTAATGCATTTTTAAGGAGAAATGCTAGTTTTTTATTCCCCAAAGATTAAACCTTGAATGCCATCTAGTGGTTAAAGAGATAATTGGCATTAGAATGAGCATGGGAAATGTCCCTTTTAAAATAAAGACATGTATACAGAGTGAAGTAAGTCAGAAAGAGAAAAACAAATACAGTATGCTAACACATATATATGGAATCTAAAAAAAAAAAAAAAAATGGTTCTGAAGAACCTAGGGGCAGGACAGGAATAAAGACGCAGATGTAGAGAATGGAATTGAGGACACGGGGAGTGGGAAGGGTAAGCTGGGATGAAGTGAGAGTGCCATGGACATATATACACTACCAAATGTAAAATAGATGGCTAGTGGGAAGCAGCCACATAGCACAGGGAGATCAGCTCAATGCTTTGTGACCACTTGGAGGGGGGATAGGGAGGGTGGGAGGGAGGCGCAAGAGGGAGGAGATATGGGGATATATGTGTATGTATAGCTGATTCACTTTGTTATACAGCAGAAACTAACACATCATTGTAAAGCAATTATACTCAAATAAAGATGTTAAAAAAATAAAAATAAAAAATAAAATAAAGACATGGAGCAAATTAGACAAAGAGGAAAATTCCTTTTAAAAAATAATTTTGCTTAATCTCTGCTTAGATGTTTTTAGAGACAGGAAGCTCAGTACTTCAGGAACATTCAAATAGCTCTAATCTTCCTTATTTCTAGCTTAAATCCAGCACCTTGTGATATTCAACCATTCCAGATTTCTTTCATTCATTTAACAGACTTTCTTGAACACCTACCATGTGCTTTTACATTTGTCTGCAAAACCATCCAGAAAATGAGAAATCATCTCCATTTGATAAAGAATATTTTAACAGAAAAAATTAAAAAAACAAACTCCCTAAGGTCACACACTCAGTAAGTGACAGAGCTGAAATTCAAATCCAGGCCTACCAGATGCTACAACGAATGCTTTGTTCGATTAGATCCAGAAACAGCTCAGACACTGAGGATCCAGGCTTGGCTTTGGATATGGGTAGAAGACGTGATTCAAGAGGTGCTGCTGTGGCAGAAAAGAAAGTACTGCCTCTTGTCCTGGGGAACAACACAAATAAGGCTCTTCTGTTTTGTGGACTTGCCCTTTAAGTCTCAGAAAATAGCCATCATGTCTTTCTCCCACCTCCTCTTAAGTTTTCTATTTTTAGAATAAACACACCCAGTTCTCTCAACTATTTTTTTTCAATGAATTTAATACTCTTTATTGTTTCCCTCTTATGGATATGATTCATTTAATCAATTTTTCCCTCAGAATGTTGCCCTCACATTTTACCATGGATTTCTGGTTGTAGCACAGAATCTGCTGGATCCTCCTTTATTACCAACAGCATGGCTTAAGGCTGCGTCCCCTTACATCTCTCTTCAGAATGAGGGGTTTTGAGTCAAAAACACATACTGGGCTTCTTGCCCCCACCAAGGGAATCTCTTCTTTGGCGCTGCTCCCACGTAGAATACTCTTTTAAGGGAGGGGTCTCTCTGTCTCTTGCTCTCTCTCCCTCTCCCCCTTGCCCACCCCTGCAACAACCTACCCCATTCCCCCCGTTTCCCCTGACACCTCCCACTCCTCGTGGCCACAGAAATGTGATACATGGGTCGGCTTAGGCCTTGGTCTGAGCAGGGCTGAGAGTGAGGAGAGCTAAGATTCCCTATAGGCATATTAGATTATATTTTACCTGAAGGGAAGAATAAAAAGGAGGCAAAGAAGTTCCCTTAGAACATGTTACCAGAAGTCTGGTTACTAGATGCAATAAATTTTATGATGCTTGTTATGTTCATAGAGTGACTTCTCAAGAATGTGTAGCAGTTTACAGAGCCCCCAAAGTGATATGAGAATTGAATATGAACAATCATTAGGGTTTTCTCTTTTACTTTTAACTTAATAATTATGGCACCTTCCCTTATAGTCATTTTAATTGCAGTTTAAAAATTGTGACAATAAACAGTTTTGTTTTTATAATTTATGTTTTCAGTTAGAAAAAGGCAAATGTTTGAATGAAAAAGGAAATATCAATAGTATGTAGTTTTTTGAGGACAAAGAGTTATCACTGGAGAAAAGGTATAGATCAAGTAATATTGTTTTCTAACTAAAGTCATGTTTGCCTTGAGGAAAATAAGATTCTAATGATTTTGTTTGTTTTGGAATTCACACAAGGCTCACAGAGGCTAGAAATAGTTTGCGTTCCTGCTATTTAGAGTGGCAAGAACTCTTAATTCAAAGGGCGTTGGATGGAGACTTCAGAAGGGTCATGCCTTAGGAGTAGGGCTGTATTTGTCTCCAAATAAAGGCTATTTTAGACCCATATGGAAGGCTAAACACAAACCTTGCAGTACTAAACTGATTTGTAAGATACTGAACTTCGTGCCAGAACAATGGACAACTATATATAAAGGAGAATAACAAAATTCAGCACCCAGCAACATAGAATTTACGTTGTCCATCACCCCATCAAAAATGACAAGTCATGGACTCTTTCCAAGATGGCGGAGGAGTAAGACGCAGAGATCACCTTCCTCCCCACAGATACACCAGAAATACATCTACACGTGGAGCAACTCCTACAGAACACCTACTGAACGCTGGCAGGAGACCTCAGACCTCCCAAAAGGCAAGAAACTCCCCACGTACCTGGGTAGGGCAAGAGAAAAAAGAATAAACAGAGACAAAAGGATAAGGACGGTACCTGCACCAGTGGGAGGGAGCCGTGAAGGAGGAAAGGTCTCCACACACTAGGAGCCCCTTCGCGGGCAGAGATTGCGGGAGGCGGAGCGGGGAGCTTCGGAGCCGCGGAGGACAGCACAGCAACAGGGGCGCGGAGGGCAAAGCGGAGAGATTCCCGCACAGAGGATCGGCGCCGACCGGCGCTCACCAGCCCGAGAGGCTCGTGTGCTCACCCGCCGGGGGCGGGCGGGGCTGCGAGCTGAGGCTCGGTTTCGGTTTCGGTCGGAGCTCAGGGAGAGGACTGGGGTTGGCGGCTTGAACATAGCCCGAAGGGGTTAGTGCGCCACGGCTAGCCGGGAGGGAGTCCGGGGAAAAGTCTGGACCTACCCAAGAGGCAAGAGACCTTTTCTTGCCTCTGTGTTTCCTGGTGCGCGAGGAGAGGGGTTTTAAGAGCGCTGCCTAAAGGAGCTCCAGAGACGGGCGCGAGCGCATGCCTACTATGTGTCCGGTGCTCTATGTAAAGTGCATCTACTGTGTGTGAAGTACTCTGCATAAATCCTATCTACTTTATGCTAGGTCTTGTGCATAAAGCATGCCTACTGTGTGCTGGGTAATCTATGTAAAGCATAGATTACGTAGAGCACCCAACACCCTCTTGTGTGTTGGGTGCTCTATGTAAATATGTCTACTGTGTGCCAGGTGCCCTACATAAAGCATACCTGCTGTGTGTCAAGTGCTCTACATAAAATAAACCTACTCTGTTCCAAGTACTTTACATAAAGCATGCCTACTATATGCTAGATACTCTACATAAAGTGTACCTACTATAAGCTGGGTACTCTAAACAAATCCTGTCTATTGTATCCCAGGTGTTCTACATAAAGCATGCCTACTGAGTGCCAGACATACTACACAAAGAACGCCTACTATGTGCTGGGCAGTCTACAAAAATCATGCCTGCTCTGTGCCAGTACTATACATAAAGCGCTCTGTGTGTGTGTGTCAGGTGCACTACATAAACCCACTGTGTGTCAGATATTCTGCCAGCAAGATAATATATCACCTCCCCTCACTGGGCCAGAACTCTGGGACCAGGCAGAGAGACGCAAGTGATGGCAGGAGGGAAGATACCTATTTAACAGAAGAGCAAAGAGAAGCTCAAAGAGGGCAAACCTCTAACATAAGTTGCAGAGCTGGAAGGTACCCAGGTCTGTCATACCATCAAGCCTAAGCCTTTTCCCTCTGCCAGCCGCTCCACCCCCAACCATAAGGGGCAATGCCCTGTTAATCCAGGGACATTTGTAATGGTGGAATCTCAGGCAATATGGTGACCCCAGTGGGGAGATTCCTTGAGGTCCTTGTATCATCAGATGGATCATCTTCCCACATCCAGGATGCACCACCCAATGGATCTAGAGCTCCCCTCCTGGCGCTCTCTGGATCCTGTCCAGAACTGCCCTGTGGGGTGGTCTCAGGTGACAAAGAACTTGAAGGATGGGGCTCCTGGCAGAGCTACTGAGCAAGAGAGTGGGGGAAGGACAGTCTTCCTGACACTGGTAGGATGCTGGGGAGACCCCAAAACTCCTTCCACCTCAACACTGGCTGCAGGAATCAGATGGAGGGTCCTAAAATCCTTAGTGGGGTGAGGTGCACCATCCCCGCCGAATCTCTACCACCTCCACAGGGGTAGACTTAGCCTCCTGGCAGGTCCATCCGCATAATGGTCAGGCAGGCATGGCCAGAATATAATAAACCAGGCAGGGTGCTGGGACACAGAGGAGAAAGATCCCCAGTGCCCAGATGGGTTCAGCTCACTGAAGACCTACAGTGTGCCAGGGATAGGCAGGCAGCCTGGATCAGGAATGGCAGCCACCACACCAGCATTTCCCACATAAGCCACTGAAGCTGTTTTAAGCCTCTTAGGTATATTAATTCTTTTTTCATTTTACAGATGAGGAAACTGAGACTGAAAATCATATGAGTGACTCACCCAAAGCCACAGAGCTCTTGGAATTAGTCTGTGCCCCAGGCTTTACATTGAATACCCTGAACCACTACGCTCTGCTCCTTCTGTATCTACAAATGTGCATTTCATTAGCAACTCCTCCCAAGATGGTGGGAATCATTAAAAGAGACAATGCATGTAAAACACATAGGACAGAGGAAGGGCTCAATAAACACAGTCATTATTGCTGTTGTTATTGTTTTTGTTGTAAACATTCAACAGCACTGCAAGATCAAACTCATTACCTGTTTTTACAGAAGAGGAGCAGGAGATTCAGAGAGCTGAAGCAACTTGCTCCACCCCTCCAGAGCAAATTAGGTAAATACAACAGTACAGGTGACAGCAAAGCCTGGCACATAGAACATGCTCATTAAATATCCGGGGAAGAAATATTTTTGAACTGGGGTTGGTTGAATCTGCAGATGCAGAACCCACAGACATGGAATTCTGCCTGTATTTGTCTTTCTCTAACTTATTTCACTCAGCATAATGCTCTCAAGGTCCATCCATGTTGTCACAAACAAGCAGGTTTTCCTTCTTTCTCCTGGCTGAATAGTATTCCATTGTATATGTACACCACATCTTCATCCATTGATGCACAGTTAGGTTGTTTCCATATCTTGGCTATTGTGAATAATGCTGCAATGAAGATGGGAGTGCAGATATCTCTATGAGATCCTGATTTCAATTTTGCTGGATCATATGGCGGCACTATTTTTAACTCTTGAGGAACCTCCATACTGTTTTCCATAGGTGTCCGTGTCATTTAAAATTCCTATCGTTAATTGTGAGAGCTCTGGTTGCCGCCCATACTCACTGGCACCTGGTGGTGTCAGTGTTCCCCAGCCATTCTTATGGGTGGGCAATGATATATCACTGTGATTTTCGTTTGCATTTCCTAATGACTAATGATATTGAACATTTCTTCATGTGCCTATTTGCCATACATACATCTACTGCGGTAAAACACCTGTTCAAATCTTTTGCCCATTAATTTTCCTTGGATTTTTACCTTCTGTTGTTGGGTTTTACATACAAATCCTTTGTCGGATATGTGATTTGCAAGTCTTTTTTCCTAGTGTATGGCTGGTCTTTATCTTAAATTTCTTTCACAGAGCAAAATTTTAAAAGGTTTTTAAAGTGAAATTTATCAATGTTTTCTTTTTATGATTATGCTTATGGTGTTACACATAAGAACTCTTTGTCTAAACTAAGGTTACAAAGATTCTCTTATATTTTTTCATCTAAAAACTTTACAATTTTACATCATTTAGTTCTGTTAAATTTGTATAAGGTGTGAGGTATGTGTTGACTTTTTAATTTTGCATGTGGGTATCTAATTTTTCCAGTACCATCTATTGAGAAGGCTATACTTTGTACATTGATTTGCCCTGCATGATTTTTTTTTTAAATTTCTGGACTCTCTATTCTGTTCGAATGATTTATATGTCCAGTCTTTGACCAATATGGCACTGTCATGATTACTGTTGTTTTATAGCATGTCTTGAAAGGGGTCTTGTAAATCCTTCAACTACATTTTTCCTTTTCAGAAAAATTTGGCTACTCTAAAGTCCTTTGCATTTTCATGTAAGTTTTGTGATCAGCTTCTCTATTTCTACAAAAAGTCCTCCTGGGATTGTGACTTCTTGAATTTGTAGATCAATTTGAGGAGACTTAACAACTTAACAATATTGAGTTTTTCACTCCATGAGCATTGTATATCTCTCCACTAATTTGGGTCTTGTTGGATTTCTTTCATCAGTGTCTTGAAATTTTCATCCTAGAAATCATGTACATATGTTGTTAGATTTATACCTGAGTATTCCACTTTTTGTGGTGAATGACACTTGAAAAATGGTATTTGAAAACATTTCCCAATTGTTTATTGCTAATGTACAGCAGGGTTGGCATATTTTTTCTGTGAAGACCCATATAATAAATACTTTATTGGCTGCAGGCCATATTCAGGAACTCCTGCTCCTTTTCCTTCCCCTCTTTTACAATCCTTTAAAAATATAGAACAATTCTTTGCTTGCATATTTTACAAAGACAGGCCATAGGCCAGATTTTGTCCATAGACCATAGTTTGCTGACCTCTGCAATATAAAAATAGAATTAATTTTTGTATGTTGACCATGTATCCTGAAGTCTATTGGATCATTTTCAGCGTAATAAAAATAATGTTTTTATTACCTCAATCTTAAAAAAAAAACCTTCCCTTGACCCCATTCTCCCATCAATGAATACATGATTATTTTCCTCCACCATGGAGCTAACCCCTTCAAGAGTTATCCATACTTGGGTGTCAAATGTCTCCTCTTTCACTAGAAAAGGGCTTTGACTTTCCACTAAAGGCCATGATAGTGAATGAATGAGAGAGAAGGAGGAGGGCAGGCATGGAGCCTGTGGGGCCCCAGATGCTGCTGCACCTGTGTGTTTAATTCTCTATATACACCCCAGGCCTGGTCCAGTCACTGGCTGCTGTGTCTGTTCCTCTCCTGAGTGTGTTGGAGGCTCCTTCTGCTGGAAGATCCAGAAACAACAGGCTCTAAGAAATTCAGTCTCCATTAGTTCAATGTGTGTGTGTGGCTATGTGACTGTGTGTGATTGTGTGTAAGTGTATGTGTGACTGTGTGCACACACGTGTGAGCATGTGTATATGTGAGTATATGCATGTAATTGTATGTGCAGGTACATGCATGTATGTGTGCAGTGCACGTGTGTTTACATGAACATGCGTGTAAGAGTATGTATCTAACTGCAAGCACATGTGGGTGCATGTAATTGTGCTTGTGTGTGACCATGTGCACACAGTGTATATGCAATTGTGTGCATGTGTGGGTGTATGTATATTGGTAAGGGTGGGAGTGTATGTGTTTTGAAGTCACTGAACCGCTGTAACTGTCTGCACCAGTTGTGTTCCTTGCAACAACTACTGTGGGAGGCCTCTGGCCCTGACCCCAGACCTCAGCCGTGCAGTGCAGGCAGGACATTCTCCAGAAATAATGCCCTTGTAAGCAGCTCTGACTAAGGACTGGTGGGTGTGTGTTCTCTGCTGTCCCCCAGAAGGACTGAGCCCCAGGTGCCACAGTGTGAGCTTTCTGGCTAAAGTACACTTTACCTGCTGCCTTCCCTTCCCAGTCTCACTTCCACAGTGCTCAACTGGCATTTCCTGGGATTACTTCCCCAAGAAACAACTTGCAGTTGAATTCTTGCCTCAGGGTCACCTCCAAATAAAGTATTTGCACTTGAATCCTTGCACTGGGGTCTACTTCCAGAGAACGCAAACTAAGACACACACATAAACTTGCTCCTGCAATCCCCAAAGGCCTGTTATTATTCCCTTTTTGCTGAGAAGGAATGTGAGGCACAGAGAGGGCAAGTCACTTGCCCAAGGTCACAGCGCTGGAGAGTGGCAAAGCCCAGGTTTGACCATGAGCCATCTTACCCCAAGCCCAGTGCTTACTCCTCTCCTGGGAGCCTCTTCCTTGCTAAGGGAGGAGGGAAAGAACAGGGGATGTTCCTAGCATGCAAGGGGGACTTATGGCTCATGGTTGGTGCCCTGTCCTCATTCTGTCACAAAATAAGAGAAAATGCCAATTATTCATGCTTGGTGCTGACCCTGAGCCAGGGAGTGCCGTTAGCACTTTTCTCATTTCAAGTCATTTGATTTTCACAACCACCTTGTCAAAACCCTCAATTTTCAAGCAAGAAAACTGAGGCACATAAAGGTAAAGACACCTGCCAAAGTATCTCAGCTGGTCCCGATTTGAACCCTGGCACTTGGAATCCTTGTTCTTAACCACGATGCCTTCTGGCTTCTCACAGGTGGTATATTTTGAGTCCTGCTGCATGCCAGGCATGGCACTAAGCATGCAGCAAGCATGCTCTATGCATAACACTAAGCATTTTTTTTTTAATGTAATTTGTGGGACCTCCCTGGTGGTCCAGTGGTAAATAATCTACCTTACAATGCAGGGGACGCGGGTTCAATCCCTGGTCAGGGAACTAAGATCCCACATGCTGCAGAGAAACTAAGCCTGTACGTCACAACTACTGAGCTCATGTGCCTCAAATAACAGAGCCCACAAGCTCTGGAACCTGCGCGCCACAACTACAGAAAAGCCTGAGTGCCACAACGAAGAGCCCATGAGCCTTAACGAAGACCCCGCATGCCTCAACTAAGACCCGATGCAGCCAAAAATAAATAAAATGAATAAATAATAAATCTAAAATATATAAATATATAATTTGTAATTACATAGATTAGTAATTATAATGAAAAATGCTTTGCAGGCTTCATCTAAGAAAAGGAAGCAGTTGGGTAAATGTAGACATTTAGCAGAACCATTCTTCCTCCTACTCTGCCCTCCCATTCCAGGTGTTGGGTATAATTTTTCAATTTTTTTCTGTGCCTACACAAACATCGACACTCACATAACTGGATTGCTGAGGTGTCCCATCCCTTTGCAGAATGTAATAGTTGGGTCCTGGCAGAGACCTCAGTTGGGCTACATGAGAGTGGCTTTAAGTAGGAGCCATTTACAAAGTATTGGCTGTGTAAATAAGGAATGTTGCCTGCCATCTGGTTCTACAAGGATTAAATCATTAGCCACTGCAATTGCTAATTCAGGACAGAGAGCAGGATGAGGCACTCTGCACATTGGGAAAACAGGCCTTTAGATACTTTAGATATTTAGGAAAAATTTTATGAGCCTGAATTCTTGCATCCTCCCATACTTAGAAAAGTACTAAAATTATTAACTAAAACATCTGTTCCTCATGACGACTAGCAGTAACCATCTACCAAGCTGTTTATTGGATTGCACATACCCCTTGGCCAAAATCACATATATGCTGACCTCCTTCCTCACCTCTTTGGAGCAGTTCCTCAGAACTATCTGAGAGGCTGTGTCCTGGGCAACACTCCTCAGTAATGTTCCTGAATAAAACTGAATCTAGGGAGGGTGGGAGGGAGGGAGACAAAGAGGGAAGAGATATGGGAACATATATATATGTATAACTGACTCACTCTGTTATAAAGCAGAAACTAACACACCATTGTAAAGCAATTATACCCCAATAAAGATGTTAAAAAAAATAAAAAAAAATAAAAAAAATAAAAAAAAAAAATGACAAGTCATACCAAAAAACAGGAAAATGTAATCCATAACCAAAAGAAAATATATCAATATAAATAGATTCATAAATAATAGAGATGATAGAATTAGTAGATATGGACCTTAACGCAGCTTTTATACATCTTATAAAATATACTCAAGGATCTAAAGAAAGTCATGAATGTGATGAAAAGTAATGGAAGATATACAAAAGACCGATGGAACATCTAGAGATAAATAAAAAATGTTTTAAATACACAGTGTATGGGAAGAACAGCAAGTTAGATACTGAAGAAGAAATGACTCATGAACTTGAAAATGTAGCAATATAAACTCTTGAAAATAAGCGTAGAGAGAAAAAAGACTAAGAGAAAAAGCCTCAGTGAGCTGTGAGACATAGTTTAGTGGTGTGAGATACATGTAATTGGTGTTCCAAAGAAACTGACAGAAAAAAATATATGAAGAAATAATTATGGCTGAAAATTTTCCAAATTTGATAAAAAATATAAACTCAGAGACCAAGAAGCTCACTAAGTCCCAAGAAGCAGAAGTACAAAGAAACCATTCCAAGGCACATCGTAATCAAATTGCTGTAGCTCAGTGATAAAGAGAAAAACCTCAAAAGCAATAAAGGATGAAAACACACACACATTGCATGTAGAGGAACAAAGATAAGAACAACCAATAACTTCATGTCAGAAAACTTGGAAGCCAAGAGATAATGGATGGCAACTTTAAAGTGCTTAAAAGAAAGAACAATTGGGGAATCTGGGTGTAGGGCATATGGGGGTTGGTAGTATTCTTGCAACGTGCTTGTAAGTTTGAAATTATTTCTGAAGAAAATAAAGGCCATCATTCTTCCATGGTTAAATAAATAAATAAAAGAAATGGTTAACCTAGAGTTTTATACCCTGTGAAAATCTCTCTAAAACAAAGATAAAAACTTTTTCATACCAATAGATTCAACCACATAGATGAACAAATTTCTTGACATCTACCAATGCTCACTTAAAAAGAAATGGATAACCTAAATAATCCTATGTCTAATAAGGAAATAGAATTGATAGCTAAAAGCCTTCAGACAAAGACAAGTCCAAGGCCAGATGGCTTCACTGGAGAATTTTCCAGACATTTAAGGAAAACATAATACCAGTGTACACAAACTCTTTCAGAAAATGGAAGAGAAGGGAGTATTTCCCAATACATGTTATAAAGTCAGCATTACCTCAATAACAAAACCAAAGACACTATAAGAAAAGCAAAAACAAATGAAGAAAACTACAAATCAATACACCCTCTATACATAGATGAAAACAGTTTAGCAAACTGAATATAAATGTATACATTTTAAACATGGTTTAAACATTTTAAATATTGATTTTTTTAAAATGTTAAATCAAGGTTATATTCCTGGTGTAAGCCCACTTGGTCACAATTAATTATAATAAATAATTATGATGATTATACATGACCAAGTGAGGTTTATGCTAGGAATATTAAACCTTGGTTTAATATTTTTAAAATTCAAACAATGTAAAATAGAATAAGAAAGAAGAACCATATGATCGTCTCAGTAGGTGAAGAAAATTTCGACACCAAATCCTGATTAAAAAAAAAAAAAACTCTCAGTAAATTAAGAATAGGAAAGAACTTCCTCAACCTGCTAAAGCACATCTATGAAAATACTACAGCAACCAACATGCATAATAGTAAAAGACTGAATGTTTTGACCCTAATGTCAGGAGCAATGCAAGGATGTCTGCTTTCAGCACCTCCATACAGCATGTTATTGGAGGTTTTATTTTCATCATAGTACATATCACTACTGATGTATCTTGATTTTCACATTCGCTTATTTTTTTCTCCTCTCAATGGGGCCAGGGACCTTGTCTGTCTTGTTCTTCCTGTATCATTAGCTCCTAGAACAGTGCCTGGCACAAGGTATGTGCTCAATGAATATTTTTCAAATGAATGAACTTTTCAGAAGTATTGTGTAAGTGAGGTACACCTGTGAGACAAAAGCATTTCTATTCCACTTAATCTCAATTACAATAAACAATATTTTCACCAAAAGTTTTCTTGTCATAATATATTAAAAAATTTAGTCATCCCCAAAAGAAATTTTTGTAAAAATTTTCATTTCCATATATGAATTCCTTCTCTAAGGAAATGCTGTTGTAGCTTGACTTGGGCTCCTTGATATCTCCTACCAGGTGGTGGATACGTCATGAAATTTTCTGGTAGAATTTTTCCCTTGTGTAAGGGTTGCATTGTCCCCCCAAAACTCGTGTCCACCCAGAACCTCAGATTATGACCTTATTTTGAAATAGGATCTTTGGAGATATAATTAGTTAAGATGATCTACAGCAGATTAATTTGGGCCCTAAGTCCAGACACTGGTGTCCTTCTGAGAAGAGGAGGGCAGGGACGCACCAGGAAGAAGGCCACGTGGCAGTGGAGGCTGAGATCAGAGTGACGAAGCTGCAAGCCAAGGGGCACCAAGGGTTGCTGGGAGCCAGTAGAAGCTAGGAAGAGGCAAAGAAGGCTTCTCCCCTAAAGCCTCCAGGGGAAGCACGGTCCTGCCAACACCGTGGGTCTAGACTTTAGCCTCCGAAACTGGGAGAGATTAAATTTCTGTTATTTTAAGTCGCCACGTTTGTGGTAATTTGTTACGGCACTCCCAGGAAGCCAACATACCTTGCTCTACCAAATGATGGTTTTATTATTATTAAAATATTAATCTAACACCATATTTGTTTACTTTTCTAAGGACTATTCTGTTGGAAAACACATATTGGAATAATTTCAGTTTACCATTGCATTAGTCAATACTCAGCATGGCACCATTGTCAAAGCCCATTGCTCTGCTTGTCTGTTTCGTTTGATTTGTCTTATTTTTTCTCCAAAGGAATATATACACTTCCCGAAATTCATTCTTCTTCCGCTTCTCCTTCTCCTGCTTCTTCTTCCTCTTCCTCTTGTTCTTCTTTTTCTTTACTAAGTACAGATGTTTTTAATAGGTGTTTTCTACCTAACTTTCAAGATGGGTCATTCCAACATTACACATACTCTTTGAGAAAACAGGGAGAAAAACTCACTAACGCATTCAGCACGTTGACATCAACACTTAACAATGATGTGATTTTTTATATTATTTTTCTAAAAATTGTGTTTGGCCTTTCCATTTATATTCATAGGTGATAATTTCTTCTTTTTGTTATTCTAGGTATGCTGCTGCCATGGCTTGGATTGCTAGGGAAAATAAAAAGCCCCACAAAACCGATTATCCAACTGAAAGAAGTTATCTCTGTACAACTCCGGGTAAACTGAGTTCAATCTATTTGTTTTACTTTGTTTTTAGAAGTGAAATACTAGTCATAATAATAAATTTAAATTTTTCTTCAGTTCAAATAAGTTTTAGATATGTGAGGCCTAATCTTGTGTTCCCTTTTTAAAGCTGCTTTAACTCTTTCTAACAAAATTAATTCAGTCAGTTACTTACATAAGAATTGGAGCTTTGAAAAAAATGAATTAGTTACACTTTCAAGTTTTGTAGCCTTTGACAGGCGAATACACAATTTGAAAATCTAAGGCTAAGTTTCAAATGTATAAAAGCAGCAAAAATAAGCAAAACACTAAATAAACTGATTCCTAGAACTCATTTTAAATTCAGAGATACATGCAATATGGTTGAAAAGAAAGGAATAATATTAGTTGAGATGTTTCAGGTACTGTTTTTAGAATTAATATTTTTTCAAAGAAACATTTGGTACAGATTGGGGGTAGGTCTTGAGCAGGAAGAGAGAGCTGGTAACTTATGGAAATCAGCTACTATAGAAGGGAAAGCAAAACATTCGGGGTCAGAGAACTTGGGTTTAGATACCACATCTATGTAATTATAGGAGAGTCTCTTAACCTCTGAGCTTCAGTTTCTTCGTCCTCAGCTAGTACTGGGTACATGGAAGATGTTCAGTAAATATTTGTTTCTAATATCCTTCCCTATGTCAGAGGATTCTTGTGACTAAATGACTCCATGGAGGTAAAAATTCTTTGTGAACTGGGAAGTCCTCTGAACTATTCGTTGCTCCTTTTGCTGTTGCCCGTCCTTGAAGCACAACAGCCTACGAACGCCAGACACAGGCAATAACCTTCATTCAGTGATTGTTCAAGGTCCTGCCCCCCATCTCTTTCTTTTCCCCGGCTCAGCATCTACTTCTCTTGCTCCTACTTGTTTTGGTGTGTCATGCAGATTCATCCTCTAAATTACCAGCCTCAGTCTTCTCCATTCAACTGTGCCTTATTGCAGGTTCAAGGTACCTGGAAGAGTTGGTAAGAAATGTTGCTTTCTCCAGCCTTCCTCTCGGCTTCCTCCATGAATTCTCTACTCCTCCCTGCAGTTCTCTCCTCCAGCCTCCCCCCACCCCCATCTTCACCAGTGGAAGAGATCATTTCGTTAAGTTGATGATTACAACAATTTCTGTCCATGCTTTGTCAGACTGCTTTCTGTAGCTCAAATCTGCTTATGTTTCAAGAGAATCTGAAATTCTTTGTCCTACTTAACACCCTAAACACCACACTGACCTAGTAGGTCATGGTTGTTTATTCCCTCCTTCATTTCAAAAAAATTTGAGAGGTGCTCTGTGTTTTCTCATATACCCACCTCCCAGTTCCCAACATCATTCCCTCCTTTTTCTTCCTTTCTAGTAGCTACTCATTCTGAGATTCAGCTCAGGTATTACCTTCTCTAGGAAACTTTCCCTGTGAGCCATCATAGCACTCTATCATGTTTTATCATGCTCTGTTAGTTTTCTATTGCTATGTAATAAATTACCACACACTAAATGGCTTAAAACAGCACATACTTGTTATTTCACAGTTTATATGTGCCCACAGTCAAGGCATGATGTAGCAGGATCCTCTGCTTGGGATCTCATACGGCTGTGATCAAGGCGTCAGCTGGGCTGCATTCTCATCTGGCGGCTGGAACAGGGAAGAATTTGCTTGCTGTAAGCTCACTGAAGTTGCTGACAAAATTCACTTCCTTTTGTCTTTAGGATCGAGGGCCCAGCTTCTTGCTGGCTGTATGCTGGAGGCCTCGCTCTGCTCTTAAGGCTTCCGGCAGTTCATCGCCTTGTGGGCTTTCCCAGCGTAGCCTCCTACTTCAGCCAGCCAACAAGGAAATTCTTTAGAACAAGTCTGATAGTAAGGTAGAAACTTATATAACATAATCATGAGAGTGAGGTTCCATTACCTTTGTCATATTCGATTGATTAGAAGCAAGTAGCAAGTCCTTCCCATACTCAAAAGGGAGGAGATTACACAAAGGTGTGAACACGAGAATGTGGGGATCATGACAGGCCAGCTTAGAGTCTGTCCACCACACACGCTATGTTATAGTGGTCTCCTTACTGCCAGTCTCCTTTAAAAGAACGTGACCTCCTTGAGGGAAGGGGCTGCTTACCTCTCAGCATGGTGCTTGGCATATAGTAGTCATTCAGTGCTCATGAACAAACGAGTGAATGAATGAGAGAATGGAGTAGAGTTGTCACTGTTTCAGCAACCCTGTGATTTTGGAAAAAGGGGGGACAAACTCATGATGAATGAGAAAAAGTAAGAAAAGTGAGCTGGAAGAGAACATTTTAAGGAATGTCCAGAAACTCATTTGATTTCTAGTTCTGAGTCATGTCCTCTTTGAAATTGGACTAGACTCTCCTTTGTGTCTAATCTTACTGCTGAGAGAAGAGACTGTACCTAAGAGGTTGTGGCCACTTAGATTAGTGTTCAGAAATATTCACTCCCTATCCTGTTCCACCACCATGGGCAAAATATACTCCCTTGAGCCTTGACTTTGAGATTTGCCATGTGACTCTTTTGACCTGTGGAATATTAGTGGGTATGATGTGCTCAGGGTTTGGGAAGGGTTTGTGCAATTTCGCTTGCTCTTTTTCACTCCTGCCATCATCACAAGAACATGCCTGGACTAGCCCTCTGGTCACCAAGCTTCCCAGCCGAGCTTCCCAGCCATCCCCAACCCACAGAAGCTAACCCACAGCTGACGTGCAGATGTGTGACCTAAACAAATGCTTGCTGTCCTATGTCACTGAGATCTTGTGATTGTTGATTATATAGCAAGAGTGAACTTGTACAGGATACCAAAGGAAAATATGACTCAGCTGGAAAAGGAATGAACTCTGTGCTTCCCTTTTGTAGAGAGGGTTAGCATGTCATAGTTTGCCAATGTGAAAAAATTCATCTGAGATTTTGGAGGTGGGAGTGGAGAAAAGGCCGTCATTCTTGAGAAGTGTGTATCATACATGGCAGCTTCCTCAGACACAAAAGTTTCATGCAACTCTTCACAAACTCTCACTTCACAGATGTGATGGCTTCACAGAAATCTCCATGAGCTCACAATGTTTGTCCCACTTGGGATGGTTAGATGTGTGCAGCATCTCGTGCTGGTTTTCCCACTCATAGTGCATCAGGCTAACATAGGCAGTGATATTCCTCTGGTTCTCCAGCTATGGCTTTCCAGACCTCACTGCTCCAGGTCTTCCCACACGTGTATAATCCTTGTTTCATATATTGAACCCCTCATTCTTGTATTACTTGTAAGGGCTCCGTTTTTCTTTTTCTTTTCTTTTTTTTCCACATCTTTATTGGAGTATAAATGCCTTAAAATGCTGTGTTAGTTTCTACTGTACAACAAAGTGAATCCGCTATATGTATACATATATCCCCATATCCCCTCCCTCTTGAGCCTCCCTCCCACCCTCCCTATCCCATCCCTCTAGGTCATCACAAAGCACCGAGCTGATCTCCCTGTGCTATGCAGCAGCTTCCCGCTAGCCATCCATTTTACATTTGGTAGTGTATATACATCAGTGCTACTCCCTCACTTCATCCCAGCTTCGCCTTCCCCCCATGCCTTCAAGTCCGTTCTCTACGTCTGTGTCTTTATTCCTGCCCCGCCACTAGGTTCATCAGTACAGCTTTTTAAAATTCCATATATATGCGTTAGCATATGGTATTTGTTTTTCTCTTTCTGACTTACTTCACTCTGTACAACAGACTCTAGGTCCATCCACCTCACTACAAATAACTCAATTTCGTTCCTTTCTATGGCTGAGTAATATTCCATTGTATATATGTGCCACATCTTCTTTATCCATTCATCTGTCGATGGACATTTAGGTTGCTTCCATGTCCTGGCTATTGTAAATAGTGCTGCAGTGAACACTGTGGTACATGACTCTTTCTGAATTATGGTTTTCTCAGGGTATGTGCCCAGTAGTGGGATTGCTGGATCATATGGTAGTTCTATTTTTAGTTTTTTAAGGAACCTCCATACTGTTCTCCATAGTGGCTGTATCAATTTACATTCCCACCAACAGTGCAGGAGGGTTCCTTTTTCTCCACACCTTCTCCAGCATGTATTCTTTGTAGATTTTTTGATGATGGCCATTCTGACCAGTGTGAGGTGATACCTCATTGTGGTTTTGATTTGCATTTCTCTAATAAATAGTGATGTTGAGCATCTTTTCATGCATTTGTTGGCCATCTGTATATCTTCTTTGGAGAAATGTCTGTTTAGGTCTTCTGCCCATTTTTGGTTAGGGTTGTTTGTTTTTGTGATATTGAGATGCATGAGCTGCTTGTATATTTTGGAGATTAATCCTTTGTCCACTGCTTCGTTTGCAAATATTTTCTCCCATTCTTTTTATCTTGTTTATGGTTTCCTTTGCTGTGCAAAAGCTTTGCAGTTTCATTAGGTCCCATTTGTTTATTTTTGTTTTTATTTCCCTTACTCTAGGGGGTGGGTCAAAAAGGATCTTGCTGTGATTTATGTTACAGAGTGTCCTGACTATGATTTCCTCTAAGAGTTTTATAGTGTCTGGCCTTACATTTAGGTCTTTAATCCATTTTAAGTTTATTTTTGTGTATGGTGTTAGGGTGTGTTCTAATTTCATTCTTTTACATGTAGCTGTCCAGTTTTCCCCACACCACTTATTGAAGAGACTGTCTTTCTCCATTGTATATCCTTGCCTCCTTTGTCATACATTAGTTGACCACAGGTGCGTGGATTTACCTCTGGGCTTTCTATCCTGTTCCATTGATCTATATTTCTGTTTTCGTGCCAGTACCATACTGTAGCTTTGTAGTATAGTCTGAAGTCAAGGAGTCTGATTCCTCCAGGTCCAATTTTCTTTCTCAAGATTGCTTTGGCTATTCGGGATCTTTTGTGTTTCCATACAAATTGTAAAATTTATTGTTCTAGTTCTGTGAAAAATTCCATTGGTAATTTGATAGGGATTGCATTGAACCTGTAGATTGCTTTGGGTAGTGTAGTCATTTTCACAATATTGATTCTTCCAATCCAGGAGTATGGTATATCTCTCCATCTATTTATGTTACCTTTGATTTCTTTCATCAGTGTTTTATAATTTTCTGAATACAGGTCTTTTGCTTCCTTAGGTAGGTTTATTCCTAGGTATTTTATTCTTCTTGTTGCAGTGGTAAATGGGAGTGTTTCCTTAATTTCTCTTTCTGACCTTTAGTTGTTAGTGTATAAGAATGCAGGAGATTTCTGTGCATTAATTTTGTATCCTGCAACCTTACCAAATTCATTGATTAGTTCTAGTAGCTTTCTGGTGGCATCTTTAGGATTTTCTATGTATCATATCATATCATCTGCAAACAGTGACAGTTTTACTTCTTCTTTTCCAATTTGTATTCCCTTTCTTTTTCTTCTCTGATTGCTATGGCTAGGACTTCCAATACTGTGTTGAATAATAGTGGTGAGAGTGGACATCCTTCTGTTGTCCCTGATCGTAGAGGAAATGCTTTCAGTTTTTCACCATTGAGAATGTTGTTTGCTGTGGTTTGTTGCATATGGCTTTTATTAGGTAGGTAGGTTCCCTCTCTGCCCACTTTCTGGAAGGTTCTTATCATAAATGGGTGCTGAATTTTGTCAAAAGTTTTTCTGCATCTAGTGAGATGATCATATGGTTTTTATTCTTCACTTTGTTAATTGTATAATAATTGTATAACAAATTTGTTAATATGGTGTATCACATTGATGGATTTGTGTATATTGAAGAATCCTTGCATCCTGGGACAAATCCCACTTGATCATGGTGTATGATCCTTTTAATGTGTTGTTGGATTCTGTTTGCTAGTATTTTGTAAGGATTTTTGTGTCTGTGTTCATCAGTGATACTGGTCTATAATTTTCTTTTTTTGTGATATCTTTGTCTGGTTTTGGTATCAGGGTGATTGTGGCCTCATAGAACGAGTTTGGGAGTGTTCCTCCCGCCACAGTTGTTTGGAAGAGTTTGAGAAGGTTAGGTGTTAACTCTTCTCTAAATGTTTGATAGAATTCGCCTGTGAGGCCATCTGGTCCAGGACTTTTGTTTGTTGGAAGATTTTTTTTTTTTTATAAATTTACTTATTTTTTATTTATTTTTGGCTGCATTGGGTCTTTGTGGCTGTGTGTGCATGGGCTTTCTCCATTTGCGGCGAGTGGGGTCCACCCTTCGCCGCGGTGCGCGGGCCTCTCACCACGGTGGCCTCCCGTTGCTGAGCACAGGCTCCAGGTGCACGGGCCTCAGCAGCTGTGGCTCGCGGGCTCAGTAGTTGTGGCACATGGGCTCTGCTGCTCCGCAGCATGTGGGATCCTCCCGGACCAGGGCTCAAACCCGTGTCCCCTGCATTGGCAGGCGGATTCCCAACCACTGCGCCACTGCGCCACCAGGGAAATCCCATGTTGGAAGATTTTTAATCACAGTTTCAATTTCATTACCTGTGATTTGTTTGTTTATATTTTCTAATTCTTCCTGATTTAATCTTGGAAACTTGTACTTTTCCAAGAATTTGTCCATTTCTTCCAGGTTGTCCATTTTACTGGCATACAGTTGCTTGTAGTAGTCTCTTATGGCCTTTTGTATTTCTGTGGTGTCAGTTGTATTCTCTCCTTTTTCATTGCTAATTTTATTGATATGAGTCATATCACCCTTTTTTTCTTGATGAATCTGGCTAAAGGTTTATCAATTTTGTTTATCTTCTCAAAGAACCAGCTTTTAGTTTTATTGATCTTTGCTATTGTTTTCTTTGTTTCTATTTCATTTATTTCTGCTCTGATCTTTTTTATTTCTTTCCTTCTACTAATTTTGGGTTTTCTTTGTTCTTTTTCTAGTTGCTTTAGGTGTAAGGTTAGTTTGTTTATTTGAGATTTTTCTTGTTTCTTGAGGTGAGCTTGAATTGCTATGAACGTCCCTCTTAGAACTGCTTTTGCTGCATCCCGTAGGTTTTGGATCATCGTGTTTTTGTTGTCATTTGTTTCTAGGTATTTTTAAATTTCCTCTTTGAGTTCTTCAGTGGTCTTTTGGTTATTTAGCAGAGCACTGTTTAGCCTTTACGTATTTGTGTTTTTTACTGTTTTTTTTTCCCTGTAATTGATTTGTAATCTCATAACGTTGTGGTTGGAAAAGATGCTTGAAACGATTTCAGTTTTCTTAAATTTTCCAAGGTTTGATCTGTGACCCAAGATGTGCTCTATTCTGGAGAAAGTTCCTTATGCACTTGAGAAGAAAGTGTATTTTTCCGCTTTCAGGTGGATTGTCCTAAAAATGTCAATTAAGTCTATCAGATCTATTGTGTCATTTAAAGCTTGTGTTTCCTTATTTATTTTCTGTCTGGATTATCTGTCTGTTGGTATAAGTGGGGTGTTAGAGTCCCCCACTATTACCGTGTTACTGTCAACTTCTCCTTTTATGGCTGTTAGCATTTGCCTTATGTGTTGGGTGCATAAATATTTACAATTGTTATGTTTTCTTCTTGGATTGATCCCTTGATCATTATGTAGTGTCCTTCCTTATCTCTTGTAACAGTCTTTATTTTTAAGTCTATTTTACCTGATATGATTGTTGCTACTCCAGCTTTCTTGTGATTTCCATTTGCATGGAATGGCTTTTTCCATCCCCTCACTTTCAGTCTGTATGTATGCCTAGGTCTGAAGTGGGTTTCTTGTAGCATATATAAAAGCCCTTGTTTTTGTATCCATTCAGCCAGTCTGTATCTTTTGGTTGGAGCATTTAATCCATTTATATTCAAGGTGATTATCGATATGTATGTTCCTATTACCATTTTCTTAATTGATTTGGATTTGTTTTTGTGGGTCTTTTTCTACTCTTGTGTTTCCCACTTAGAGAAGTTCCTTTAGCACTTGTTGTAAAGCTGGTTTGGTGGTGCTGAATTCTTATAGCTTTTGCTTGTCTGTAAAGCTTTTGATTTTTCCATCGAATCTGAATAAGATCCTTGCTGGGGAGAGTAATCTTGGTTCTAGGTTTTTCCCTTTCATCACTTTAAATATGTCCTGCCACTCCCTTCTGGCTTGCAGAGTTTCTGCTGAAAGATCAGCTGTTAACCTCATGGGGATTCCCTTGTATGTTATTTGTTGATTTTCCCTTTCTGCTTTTTTTTTTTTTTTTTTTTTTTTGCGGTACACGGGCCTCTCACTGTTGTGGCCTCTCCCGTTGCGGAGCACAGGCTCTGGATGCGCAGGCTCAGCAGCCATGGCTCATGGGCCCAGCCGCTCCGCGGCATGTGGGATCTTCCCGGACCGGGGCACGAACCCATGTTCGCTGCATCGGCAGGCGGACTCTTAACCACTGCGCCACCAGGGAAGCCCCAACCTTGCTGCTTTTAATATTTTTTCTTTATATTTAATTTTTGATAGTTTGATTAATATGTGTCTCGGCATGTTTCTCTTTGGGTTTATCCTGTATGGGACTCTCTGCACTTCCTCGACTTGATTGACTATTTCCTCTCCCATGTTTAGGAAGTTTTTAACTATAATCTCTTCAAATATTTTCTCACACCTTTTCTTTTTTCTTCTTCTTCTGGGACCCCTATAATTCGAATGTTGGTGTGTTTAATGTTGTCCCCAAGGTCTCTGAGACTGTCCTCAATCCTTTTCATTGTTTTTTCTTTATTTTGCTCCCTGGCCGTTATTTCCACCATTTTATCTTCCAGCTTACTTATCCATTCTTCTGCCTCAGTTATTCTGCTGTTGATTCCTTTTAGAGTATTTTTAATTTCAGTTATTGTGTTGTTCATCACTGTTTGTTTGCTCTTTAGTTCTTCTAGATCCTTGCTAAATATTTCTCGTATTTTCTTCATTCTGTTTCTGAGATTTTGGATCGTTTTTAATATCATTACTCTGAATTCTTTTTCAGGTAGGTTGCCTATTTTGTCTTCATTTATTTGGTCTTGTAGGTTTTTACCTTGCTCCTTCAGCTGTAACGTATTTTTTTGTCATTTCATTTTTTTTTTTTTTTTTTTTGAGGGGTGGTGCTGTATTCCTGTCTTACTGGTTGTTTGGCCTGAGGCATCCAGCAGTGGAGTTTGCAGACAGTTGTACCGAGCCAGATCTTGGTGCCAAGATGAGGACCTCTGGGAGGCCTCACTCCAATTAATATTCCCTGGGGTCTGAGGTTCTCTGTTAGTCCAGCAGTTTGGACTTGGAGCTCCCGCCACAGGAGCTCAGGCCCAACCTCCAGCCTGGGAACCAAGATCCTGCAAGCTGTGTGGTGAGGCAAGGGAAAAAGCAGAAAAGGAGCAGTACAATAACAAAGAATAAAAAACAAAATAAAATTAGAAAGATAAAAAATATATTAGCAAAAATAAAAATATAATTGAAACAACTGGTTGTTCGGGGTGCCTCCCATCCCCTTAGGTGTCTGTCGTCCCCCACCTGTGACTGGTAGGTACCCTAGTTGTGCAGAGACACGAATTCCGCATCCTCCTAGGCCACCATCTTGACTCCACCTTCCAGGGCTTTGTTTTTCTAACTGAACTCAAACTAATACAGAAGTGAATGGAAATAAACCATTGGGCAATAGTCAGAGCCCACCAATCAGAACAGAACTTAGTATCTTCAGTAACTAAATTATTTTAGGATTAGAAAAAGTTTTAAGAAGCAGGGTGTTGAGGATCCATCCCAAGAAAGGCATACAAACTGTAAGGCAATTAGAATTTGTGTTTCTGTAACTTATTTTAACATAGTAACAAAAGTTATTGTTATTGATTCCAATCAGTAAATCCAATGTTTCTCAGAGCGATTTGTAATGCATAAGATTTTCTGGAGGAAAAAGGTTCAAAATAATGTTCACTTCTTCTATGTCATGAGGAAACATTTTTATGTTTGTTTTGCATTATGCTCTGCTAATCTAGCTAGGATTTCTTTTTATGCTTCCTGGGAGTGTTGTTTTGTTTTGTTTAACAGCACAGGAACTAAGAGGGCAAATGGTCAAGGTCACTGACTCCCAACATTCATTCCACTCCAACAACTGACTACCCAAACATGGTAACCCCATTTCCCTTGCCAGTAACTAGTTTAGGAGTAGGGTGTGACACAACCCAGCCTGAGAGGAAATATACTAGGCCCTTCCAGGGGTAGTTTTCCTACTCTTAAAAATGAGAGCCTGGAGAAAAGACCCCTTTATTCCTCTGGATGTTGCTGTGTCTGATATGAGTACTAGAATGGCCACGTCTTTCTTGCTGTGACTCTGAAGATGAAGACAATGCCAGAGATGGTAAAGCAGAGTAGTGGAAAGAACTTGTCCTGAATGACATTGTTGCGTCACTGTATCATTCAGTCCTGCCCTACCTCTGATCTTCTTCTGTGAGATAGGACATTTCTCTCTTGTTTAAACTGGTTTGAATTGGGCTCTGTATTTCTTGTGACCAAAATCATATGCATTTAGAACAGCTCAAACATGGTTAGAAAGAAGTATCATTAGTCCATCAGTGATATGTTCATAGAGAAGATTTTCTCAAGGGAAAGACAGAATTTAATTTTAAATTAATAATAGCTAGAAGATATATTACTTTCTCCCCCTTTTCCTCCTTTTGTGAGTGTGTATGTGTATGCTTCTGTGTGAGATTTTGTCTGTATAGCTTTGCTTTGACCATTTGTCCTAGGGTTCTGACCGTCTGGGTTTTTTTCTTTTTTTTTTAACTTAAAATTTTTTTTTCCTTAATAATTATTTTTTATTTTAATAACTTTATTTTATTTTATCTTACTTTATTTTATTTTATCCTCTTTCTTTCTTTCTTTATAATTTTTCTCCCTTTTATTCTGAGCCCTGTGGAGGACAGGCTCTTGGTGCTCCAGCCAGGGCTGTGCCACTGAGGTGGGAGAGCCAACTTCAGGACACTGGTCCAGAAGAGACCTCCCTGCTCCATGTAATATCAAATAGCGAAAATCTCCCAGAGATCTCCATCTCAACACCAAGACTCAGCTTCACTCAATGACCAGCAAGCTACAGTGCTAGGCACCCTATGCCAAACAACTAGCAAGACAGGAACACAGCCCCATCCATTAGCAGAGAGGCTGCCTAAAATCATAATAAGGCTACAGACACCCAAAAACACACCACCAGATGTAGACCTGCCCACCAGAAAGACAAGATCCAGCCTCATCCACCGGAACACAGGCACTAGTCCCCTCCATCAGGAAGCCTACACAACCCACTGAACCAACCTTAGCCACTGGGGACAGACACCAAAAACAACGGGAACTACGAACCTGCAGCCTGCAAAAAGGAGAACCCAAACACAGTAAGATAAGCAAAATGAGAAGACAGAAAAACACACAGCAGATGAAGGAGCAAGATAAAAACCCACCAGACCTAACAAATGAAGAGGAAATAGGCAGTCTACCTGAAAAAGAATTCAGAATAATGATAGTAAAGATGATCCAAAATCTTGGAAATAGAATAGAGAAAATGCAAGAAACATTTAACAAGGACCTAGAAGAACTAAAGAGGAAACAAGCAATGATGAACAACACAATAAATGAAATTAAAAATACTCTAGAAGGGATCAGTAGCAGAATAACTGAATGGATAAGTGACCTGGAAGATAAAATAGTGGAAATAACTACCGCAGAGCAGAATAAAGAAAAAAGAATGAAAAGAACGGAGGACAGTCTCAGAGACCTCTGGGACAACATTAAACGCACCAACATTCGAATTATAGGGGTCCCAGAAGAAGAAGAGAAAAAGAAAGGGACTGAGAAAATATTTGAAGAGATTATAGTAGAAAACTTCCCTAATATGGGAAAGGAAATAGTTAATCAAGTCCAAGAAGCACAGAGAGTCCCACACAGGATAAATCCAAGGAGAAACACGCCAAGACACATATTAATCAAACTATCAAAAATTAAATGTAAAGAAAACATATTAAAAGCAGCAAAGGAAAGACAACAAATAACACATAAGGGAATCCCCATAAGGTTAACAGCTGATCTTTCAGCAGAAACTCTGCAAGCCAGAAGGGAGTAGCAGGACATATTTAAAATGATGAAGGAGAAAAACCTACAAACAAGATTACTCTACCCAGCAATGATCTCATTCAGATTTGATGGAGAAATTAAAACCTTTACAGACAAGCAAAAGCTGAGACAAAGTTCAGCACCACCAAACCAGCTTTACAACAAATACTAAAGGAACTTCTCTAGGCAAGAAACACAAGAGAAGGAAAAGACCTACAATAACAAACCCAAAACAATTAAGTAAATGGGAATAGGAACATACATATTGATAATTACCTTAAATGTAAATGGATTAAATGCTCCCACCGAAAGACACAGACTGGCTGAATGGTTACAAAAACAAGACCTGTATATATGCTGTCTACAAGAGACCCACTTCAGACCTAGAGACACATACAGACTGAAAGTGAGTGGATGGCAAAAGATATTCCATGCAAATGGAAATCAGAAGAAAGCTGGAGTAGCAATTCTCATATCATATCAGACAAAATAGCCTTTAAAATAAAGACTATTACAAGAGACAAAGAAGGACACTACATAGACCGTCTGGGTTTTTTTCTTTTTTTTTTAACTTAAAATTTTTTTTTCCTTAATAATTATTTTTTATTTTAATAACTTTATTTTATTTTATCTTACTTTATTTTATTTTATCCTCTTTCTTTCTTTCTTTATAATTTTTCTCCCTTTTATTCTGAGCCCTGTGGAGGACAGGCTCTTGGTGCTCCAGCCAGGGCTGTGCCACTGAGGTGGGAGAGCCAACTTCAGGACACTGGTCCAGAAGAGACCTCCCTGCTCCATGTAATATCAAATAGCGAAAATCTCCCAGAGATCTCCATCTCAACACCAAGACTCAGCTTCACTCAATGACCAGCAAGCTACAGTGCTAGGCACCCTATGCCAAACAACTAGCAAGACAGGAACACAGCCCCATCCATTAGCAGAGAGGCTGCCTAAGATAGATCATATTCTGGGTCACAAATCAAGCCTTGGTAAATTTAAGAAAATTGAACTCGTACCAAGTATCTTTTCTGACCACAACACTATGAGACTAGATATCAATTACAGGAAAAGATCTGTAAAAAATACAAACACATGGAGGCTAAACAATACACTACCTAATGAAGTGATCACTGAAGAAATCAAAGAGGAAATCAAAAAATACCTAGAAACAAATGACAATGGAGACACGACGACCCAAAACCTATGGGATGCAGCAAAAGCAGTTCTAAGAGGGAAGTTTATGGCAGTACAATCCTACCTTTAGAAACAGGAAACATCTCAAATAAACAACTTAACCTTGCACCTAAAGAAATTAGAGAAAGAAGAACAAAAAACCCCCCAAATTTAGCAGAAGGAAAGAAATCATAAAGATCAGGTCAGAAATAAGTGAAAAAGAAATGAAGGAAACAATAGCAAAATCAATAAAACTAAAAGCTGGTTGTTTGAGAAGATAAACAAAATTGATAAACCATTAGCCAGACTCATCGAGAAAAAAAGGGAGAAGACTCAAATCAATAGAATCAGAAATGAAAAAGGAGAAGTAACAACTGACACTGCAGAAATACAAAAAATCATGAGGGATTACTACAAGCAACTCTATGCCAATAAAATGGACAACCTGGAAGAAATGGACAAATTCTTAGAAATGCACAACCATCCGATACTGAGCCAGGAAGAAACAGAAAATATGAACAGACCAATCACAAGCACTGAAATTGAAACTGTGATTAAAAATCTTCCAACAAACAAAACCCAGGGCCAGATGGCTTCACAGGCAAATTCTACCAAACATTTAGAGAAGAGCTAACACCTATACTTCTCAAACTCTTCCAAAATATAGCAGAGGGAGGACAACTCCCAAACTCATTCTACGAGGCCACCATCACACTGATACCAAAACCAGACAAAGATGTCACAAAGAAAGAAAACTACAGGCCAATATCACTGATGAACATAGATGCAAAAATCCTCAACAAAATACTAGCAAAAATCCAACAGCACATTAAAAGGATCATACACCATGATCAAGTAGGGTTTATTCCAGGAATGCAAGGATTCTTCAATATATGCAAATCAATCAATGTGATACACATATTAACAGACTGAAGGAGAAAACTCATATGATCATCTCAATAGATGCAGAGAGAGCTTTTGACAAAATTCAACACCCATTTATGATAAAAACCCTGCAGAAAGTAGGCATAGAGGGAACTATCCTCAACATAATCAAGGCCATATATGACAAACCCACATCGTCCTCAATGGTGAAAAACTGAAACCATTTCCTCTAAGATCAGGAACAAGACAAGATTGCCCACTGTCACCACTCTTAATATAGTTTTGGAAGTCCTAGCCACAGCATTCAGAGAAGAAAAAGAAATAAAAGGAATCCAAATTGGAAGAGAAGAAGTAAAGCTGTCACTGTTTTCTGATGACATGATACTATACATAGAGAATCCTAAGGATGGTACCAGAAAACTACTAGAACTAATCAATGAATTTGGTAAAGTAGCAGGATACAGAGTTAATGCACAGAAATTGCTGGCATTCTTATACACTAATGATGAAAAATCTGAAAGTAAAATGAAGAAAACACTCCCATTTACGATTGCAACAAAAAGAATAAAATATCTAGGAATAAACCTACCTAAGGAGACAAAAGACCTGTATGCAGAAAATTATAAGACACTGATGAAAGAAATTAAAGATGATACAAATAGATGGAGAGATATACCATGTTCTTGGATTGGAAGAATCAACATTGTGAAAATGACTCTTACTACCCAAAGCAATCTACAGATTCAATGCAATCCCTATCAAACTACCACTGGCATTTTTCACAGAGCTAGAACAAAAAATTTCACAATCTGTATGGAAACACAAAAGACCCCGAATAGCCAAAGCAATCTTGAGAACAAAAATTGGAGCTGGAGGAATCAGGCTTCCTGACTTCAGACTATACTACAAAGCTACAGTAATCAAGACAGTATGGTACTGGCACAAAAACAGAAATACAGATCAATGAAACAAGGTAAAAAGCCCAGAGATAAACCCACGCACATATGGTCACCTTATCTTTGATAAAGGAGGCCAAGAATATACAGTGGAGAAAAGACAGCCTCTTCAGTAAGTGGTGCTGGGAAAACTGGACAGGTACATGTAAAAGTATGAAAATCGAACACTCCCTAACACCATACACAAAAATAAACTCAAGATGGATTAAAGACCTAAATGTAAGGCAGACACTATCAAACTCTTAGAGGAAAACATAGGCAGAACACTCTATGACATAAATCACAGCAAGATCCTTTTTGACCCCACTCCTAGAGAATTGGAAATAAAAACAAAAATAAACAAATGGGACCTAATGAAACTTCAAAGCTTTTGCACAGCAAAGGAAACCATAAACAAGACCAAAAGACAACCCTCAGAATGGGAGAAAATATTTGCGAATGAAGGAACTGACAAAGGATTAGTCTCCAAAATTTACAAGCAGCTCATGCAGCTCAATAACAGAAAAACAAACAACTCAATCCAAAAATGGGCAGAAGACCTAAATAGACATTTCTCCAAAGAAGATATACAGACTGCCAACAAACACATGAAAGAATGCTCAACATCACTAATCATTAGAGAAATGCAAATCAAAACTACAATGAGATATCATCTCACACCAGTCAGAATGGCCATCATCAAAAAATCTACAAACAATACATGCTGGAGAGGGTGTGGAGAAAAGGGAACACTCTTGCACTGCTGGTGGGAATGTGAATTGATACAGCCACTATGGAGAACAGTATGGAGGTTCCTTAAAAAACTATAAGTAGAACTACCACATGACCCAGCAATCCCACTACTGGGCATATATCCTGAGAAAACCATAATTCAAAAAGAGTCATGTACCAAAATGTTCATTGCAGCTCTATTTACAATAGCCAGGACATCAACAGATGAATGGATAAAGAAGATGTGGCACATATATACAATGGAATATTACTTAGCCATAGAAAGAAATGAAATTGAGCTATTTGTAATGAGGTGGATGGACCTAGAGTCTGTTGTACAGAGTGAAGTAAGTCAGAAAGAGAAAAACAAATACCGTATGGTAACACATATATATGGAATTTAAGGAAAAAAAATGTCATGAAGAGCCTAGGGGTAAGAGAGGAATAAAGACACAGACCTACTAGAGAATGGACTTAGGATATTGGGAGGGGGAAGGGTAAGCTGTGACAAAGCGAGAGAGAGGCATGGACATATATACACTACCAAACCTAAGGTAGATAGCTAGTGGGAAGCAGCGCATAGCACAGGGAGATTAGCTCGGTGCTTTGTGATCGCCTGGAGGGGTGGGATAGGGAGGGTGGGAGGGAGGGCGATGGAAGAGGGTAGAGATATGGGAACATATGTATATGTATAACTGATTCACTTTGTTGTAAAGCAGAAACTAACACACCATTGTAAAGCAATTATACTCCAATAAAGGAGTTAAAAAAAAAACAATAGAAAAGATCAATAAAACTAAAAGCTGGTTCTTTGAGAAGATAAACAAAATTGATAAACCCTTAGCCAGACTCATCAGGACAAAAAGGGAGAGGATGCAAATCAATAAGATTAAAAAAAAGAAGAAAGAAACGAAATTGAGTTATTTGCAGTGAGGTGGATAGACCTAGAGTCTGTCATACAGAGTGAAGTAAATCAGAAGGAGAAAAACAAATACCCTATGCTAACACATATATATGGAATCTAAGAAAAAAAATAATGTCATGAAGAACCTAGGGGTAAGATGGGAATAAAGACACAGACCTACTAGAGCATGGAGTTGAG
Source organism: Lipotes vexillifer (assembly GCF_000442215.2). Lineage (NCBI taxonomy): Eukaryota > Metazoa > Chordata > Mammalia > Artiodactyla > Lipotidae > Lipotes > Lipotes vexillifer. Next base: position 145,678 of record NW_006787464.1, read on the forward strand.
GATATGGAGCGGGGGAAGGGTAAGCTGTGACAAAGTGAGAGAGTGGCATGGACATATATACACTACCAAATGTAAAGTAGATAGCTAGTGGGAAGCAGCCGCATAGTACAGGGAGATCAGCTAGGTGGTTTGTGACCACCTAGAGGGGTAGGATAGGGAGGGTGGGAGGGAGGGAGATGGAAGAGGGTAGAGATATGGGAACATATGTATATGTATAACTGATTCACTTTGTTATAAAGCAGAAACTAACAAAAAAATAGCTAGAGATTAATATTAAAATATAAAAATAAGAACTCAATCTTTAGATACCTCAGGCCTCTTAAAGGATGATGGCAGCCGTCTAAACTCAAATCCCTCTATAAATCTTTCCATAAACCAAAGAGACAGAGAGAACAATTCATTCATAACCCTTGTCTGTAGCACAACTGGAAGTCAATGGATATTACAAGTTTCATTTGGTACATAATTGGGGAAATAAACATATGAAACCAACAGAATTTGTCCTTGACCGCATGCTGGGCAATGAATTAGGTGGCAATAATTATGCAGGGAGGGGAGAGTAGAGTGGGGTTTTAGGGGTAGCAGAACAGAAATAGCACCAACTAGGGTTCACCCCTAGAAAGCAAGTTCCCCTCGCTGAGTGGAAGTATTGAGAAGTATAGATTCTGTATCTATATTTTTCTTTTAAAATATAATCAATTTATTTCCCTGTTTACAAGACCCATGCAAGAAAGATGAAACTTCTTTGTGTGACATATGAGGCTTTCCTAACCTGGGCTCAGCCTGACTAGCCAGCTCCACTGAACTGTCCACACACTGTAACACAGTGATTTTGGATCCTTTGGACCTAGAATTAACTATTATTAGCTGGACGTCCTTGGGCAAGTTACTGCAGGCCCCTCAGTCTCAATTTCCTCATCTTTAAAATAAAGGTAATAATACCTGCCCATCATAAGCATTGTGTCTAAGTTATATTTTACACGTAGCACATGCTTAGCACAGCACCTGGCAGAGCATAAATACTGAAGAGTCAACTCTGTTTACCTCTGAAGCTGTCAGGTTCTTTCATGCCTTTGTGCCTTGGTCTGTGCTGTGTCCTTGATCTAAAGCACTCCCATCTCTCTTCTCTGCCCCTCTCTGTTTAGCAAATTTCTCCTTCCCTGTCAAAGTCCAAGTCTTTTTTCACTTAGACGTGGTGATTCCATCCTTGTGCTGCCGAATCACTCATGGACACCTTTTCCCTTACACATCTACTGGCACTTAGCAGGGGCTCAGTACATGTATGAGCATAGAAAGATTGACCAAAAGGGAAAGAATGAGTCATGACAAATAAGTTCATTGCAAAATGTGAAATTTAGAAACTTTAAAAAGGTTACTTGCATTCACTTAGATGATCTTAGGCGTTATGCTACAGATGCAGGGACACTTTCTTTTTATTGTTTTTCCTGCCCATGTCTATGAAATTGCTGTTTTTTGTATTTCCCATTATAGTTCAAACTTTTCCTGATTCACAAACTGAAACAGATATCGTCACAAAGATGGATGAAACAAAGGAGCGGTGGAAGAGAAAAGTTTTACCAAATGATGTTAGCACAAATGAGCCATGGGAAGAAGAAGTGGAAGATCTGGTTGCCTGGACCAACACTCTTGATACAGATGCTTTGGAAGACTAACCCTAATGCTCGAGGATTTAAAAAATTAACAGCCTCAACCACAGCTCAGCTTCATGGAGCAACTTTGGAAGGCTCTCACAACTTGGATTCCATTTTCTTTTCAAGTTGGTCTCATCCTATCACTGCAAGAACAAATTAGAAATTTAAGTGCAAATCAGCGAATATGTTGTTTTAGATTTTTTGAGCTCTCCTTCATTGTTTGACCCTAAGTTAGCCAAGCAGTAGTGTTCATTGTGGTTTTCCAATCAGTGGTGTTATACCCAGCATTGTTAGGCAACTGGACACACATTTTTGCAGGCAGAACTTGGGTGAGGAAGAGGCTGATATTGGAGGGGAACACTCAGGAGCTTCAGAGGCTGGACATTAACCCAAGTAGGGGATCTATACATTGATCTCCATGTGCCTGGTTTAGTGTCTTGTTTCCTCTGTATTCAAGGGACGAGATGTCACCTGTCCAGTCCACCAGTGATCCTCTTCTGTTTTCTCCCAGAGTCCATGCTCTATCTTCTCTTCGACCTTAACTAACCATCCCCTCCGATTCTCATATCTTTATTTTCTCTCTCTCTTTTTGCTGTGTTACCCCAATCTGCAAATATACTTGGTTCTCTCCTATTCTAAACTGTGTCTCTACCGTTGACCCTGCATTTCTACTTCCTCCAACACTGTATCATTCGTAATTTCTCAGATTAATAGTAATCTATCATTTGCTCTCTGTATTTCTGTAGTTCACTTCATGTTTGCACCCAATGCACAATAAAATCTATCTTCTGCTTATACTACTAGGTTAAAATTCACTATGATCACCAAAAACTTCCATATTGCCCCAGTTCAACGGATTCCTTATCTTACTGGGCCTCTAGGCTATATTGGATATTATTGATCACTTTTCTCTCTCTTTTTTAATGTTTATGGCCTTGCCTTAAGAGAGACTTGTTTTGAGGTTTACCTACCTACACACGCACTTCTCCCTACAAACACCACAAATTTATCTATCTATCCATCCATCCAACCTTGGATCTAGGTATTAAATAGGTCTCTCACTCATTTCTAGAGAAACTGATTTTAGTATTTATGAAAAAAAAAGACAGAAGCTCTGTTATATGTACTTTGATGTCAGGGCACTTCCCTGGCCGGTAGATATTTCCAAGTCTGCCTGTGGTAGTTCAGAAAATAAGGCCTCAACAGGTTGTAGTGCCGGACGGTTGTCATCCTCCACAACCAGGACCACAAAACTCCGGCAGCCATCTTAGATCTCCCCCTCCTTTTATCAGAGTCAAAGTACAGTCAAGAGCCAATTTCACAACCCCCACCCAGCTCGGTAACAGTTACAGTTCTTTCTACATCCAATAAAAGAGCCACTGTGAATGGCCTATCTCGTACATCAGTGAAACTATAGACCGTAGCTCAAAGATGCATCTTGCTGATGGTCACAACAAGAGAGGCTGGGCCTCTGACTCCTCTGGTGGTTTTCTAGGACAAGCATGCGGAGTGTCAACAGATAATAGCAGTCACTGAGGAATCAAACCCGAAACAACCGGAACAGTCAACAAAAAATATTTCCGTGATATCAGCTGCCTCATGTTGTATTTTGTCTTGTCTATTTAATCTTTTCTTTCAGGACAAAGAAGTTACATTTGTTGCTGACTTTTCCTGCAACCAGAAGACTGGGAGCAAAAGTGCGTGGTGGGGGGAGGTAGGGAGAGAACAAGTCTTTGGAATGGAGACATTAGTTAACAGAACACGATAGTTAATTTAGTTACCTTCACTGTATCTCTGGCCGTTCATTGGGGGTCTTCAGTAAGGATTTCCCTTCTACCCCTAGCCCTTAGTGGAAGGTTTTTTGGGCTCTAGTCCAATGCTCTTCTCTACACATTTTTTCTGGGACAGTCCCGGCACCATGAGAGTTGTACCACCCATGCGTATTCTCATTCTCTGACTTTTTTCTACCTGCCTTAAAAGGCATCTTTGCTTCAACTTCCCGATGCATCCGAAACTCAATAAGCCCAGCTTAAACTCATTTCTTTCTCTTCATCCCACCCCAGAAGACCTCCTTCTGCCTCTTGTGCTCCTCTTTTCAGTTAATGGAAGGACCCCAAGACAAAACCTTGGGGATCACCATAGACTTCTCTCTTTCACTTATGGCCAGTTGATCACGAGGACTTACAAAATATTGTAAGTCCTCTAGATGGCTTAAATCCATCTTCTCATTCCGGTCCTTACCATCACTGTGTATTACGAAGTCCTTTTCGTCCACAGGTGAGATTATTCTTTTCTTTGGTGATATCATTTACCTGCCTAAAATTCTTCAGAGTGCTGAAATTTTCTGCCTGAAAGGTAATGTCCAAATCATAATGTCCATCATGTCAGCCATCACCCACCCTCTCCAGCCTGATCCACCACAACTCCCCACCTTGTGCCTAAATTCCTTCTGCTTTCCCATGTGTAACATGCTCTTTCCTGCCTCCTTGCTGTTGCTTATGCCATTTTCTCTACCTGGAATGCCTTTTCCCTTCTTCACTTGGCCAACTCCCATTCATCCCTTGAAACTTAATTCAGGCGCTATCTCCACAAAGTCTTCTCTGCACACCACATACCCACCCCAGGCTCTCCATAGAGTGTGTGTAGGTGTGTGCAGTTATATTATATTGAAATTGTCCATTTGCACATCTGACTCTCCCACTAAACCTTCAAAGTATAAGCCAACCAGATAGACTCCATTTTCGGATATCTCATAAGACCCACATAGCAACAGTTGGCACAATTTTTCCACCTCAAACAAAAGCTCCTGTTTCACTGTCTTAGAATCTGCTGTAAAAAATAAATTTGGAAAACTTAGCAAATTGGTAACTTAAAAGTGACAAAAAGGGAAGCTTTTATTAGCAAGCAGGAATATCTTGAGAGAATTGATTCTGGAAGAAGATGTTAGAGTTTTTTTTGTTTTGTTTTTTAAACAGCTTCAGTAAGGTATGGTTGACATAGAATTAATTGAACTATTTATTTAATATTTATTTATTTGGCTAGCTGAGTCTTAGCTGCGGCACGTGGGATCTTCATTGCCACTTGCGGGATCCTTAGTAGCAGTGTGCGGGATCTTTTATTTTTTTAGTTGCTGCATGCAGGATCAAGTGTACAGTTTGATAAGTTTTGATATATGATACAGGCATATAATCATCACGACTATTCAGATTGTGAATATATCTGTCGCCCCCAAAAGTTTCCTCCTTCCTCTTTGTAATGTCTCTCTCCTGTCTGGGCACTTCCTGCCTTTGATTCTCATTTCTGGATGATCCCTGATCTGCTTTCTGTCATTATAGATTAGTGTGTGTTTTTCAGATTTTTATATAAATGGAATCACACTGTAAATACTTGTTTTTTTTCTAGCTTCTCTCACTCAGCACAATTATTTTGAGATTGATTCATGTTTTGTGTATATCATTCTTCTTTATTGTTGAGTAGTATTCTACTATATAGATGTACCGCAATTTGTTTATCCATTCACCTGTTAATGGACATTTGAGTTGTTTCCAACTGGAGACTGTTACAAATATAAAAACTGCTGTGGAATTTCACCCTAAGATGACACAGTGAGTCATGCTCTTGTATAATCCCTTCTCCTTGAGTGTGAACAGAACCTGTGACTTTTTTCTAGCCAATAGAATATGACAAAGGTGATTGGATAGCCACCTTTGTCAATTATGTTACATTATATAGGACTCCATTTTAGCAGACTGGAGAGAGATTCTCCTGCTGGCTTTGAGGAAGTAAGCTGCCATGTTGTAGGAATAAGAAGGCTGCATGGCCAGGAACTGCTCACTGCTTCTAGGAGCTGAGAGTAGCCTCTGGGTAACAGCCAGCAATAAAATAATGACCTTGGCCTTATAACCACAAGAAATTGAATCTGTCAACAACCATGTGAGTTAGGAAAAATGCCTGAGTTCCAGAAAGGACTGCAGCATGACCAACACCTTGGTTGCAGCTTTGTGAGATCCTGAGCATCCAGCTAAGCCATGACTGGACTCCTGACTCATGGAAACTGAGATAAGTGTATGTTGTTTTTAAGCTGCTAAAATTTGTGGGCATTTGTCATGCAGCAATAGAAGGTTAATATAGCCTATAAAAACACTTATGTATCCTTCTATGGACACATGCTTTATTTTCTCTTGGGTAAATACCTCGAATTGAAATGGCTGGTTCATATGGTGTATAAGTTTTTGAGAAATGGCCAACTATTTTTTAAAAGGATTTTACTATTTTACATTCCCACCAGCAGTGTATGAGAGTTCTAGTTCCTCTGTATCCTGGTCAACTCTTGGTATGCCCTGTCTTTCGAATGTTAGTCATTCCAAAAGGTGTGTATTGGTATCTCATTGTTATTTTAATTCGCATTTCCCTAAAGACTATGATGATAAGCATCTTTTCGTGTGCTTATTTGCCATCCTTATATCTTCTCTGATGAATATCTGTTCAAATCTTTTACCCATTTTTTATTGTTTTTTTTTCCTGTTATTAAGTTTTGAGAGTTCTTTATGTATTCTGCATACAAATTCTTTATCAGATAAATTACAGATTTATCATTAACAAACTAGTAACTAGTCTGCCACTTGTTTTTCATTATCTTAACAGGGTCTTCAAACAGCAGACGTTTTTAATTTTGATAAAGTCCAACATAAATTTTTTTTCTTTCATAGATTGTGCTTTTGGTGCTGTGTCTAAAAAACTCTTGCCTAACCCAAGGTCACAAAGATTTTCTCTTATTATTTCTTGTAGAAATTTTACAGTTTTAGGTTTTATGTTTAGGTCTATGATGCGTTTTGAGTTAACTTTTGTATATGGTACAAGGAATGGATCAAAGTTGTGTGTGTGTTCCTTCTTCCTCCCTACCTGTTTTCTTCCTTCCTTCCTCCCTTCCTTCCTTCCTTCCTTCCTTCCTTCCTTCCTCCCTTCCTTCCTTCCTTCCCTTCTACCTCTTTCTTTCCCTTTCTTTCTTCTTTCTTTCTTTCTTTCACCATTTGTTCAAAACACTATCCTTTCTCCACTGAATTATTTTAGTACCTTTGTCAGAAATCAGTTAATCATATATATGTGGGTCTGTTTCTGGGCTCTGTGATCCACTGACCTGTGTATCTTTACATCAATACCATATTGTCTTGATTATACTATAGTTTCAATTTCTTGTCTTAAAATAAGTTAATGTTTGATAAGAATAAAAATATTCTTATTTTTAGAATAAGCCCATAATTTCTACCAAAAAAATCATGTGAAGATTTTTATTGGGATTGCAGTGACTCTATGGGTCAATGTGTTGAATATGGAAGTTAGATTTTGTCAGATGATTTTCCTGTGTCTATTGAGATAAACATACGATTTTTCTTTTTTAGTTTATTAGTATGGTAAATTACATTGATTTATTTTTTAAAATATTGCACCAACTTTGCATTCCTAGGGTAAACTCCACTTGGTCGTGGTATGTTATCCTTTTATATGTGGTTAATTTGATTTGTTAACATTTCATGTAGAATTTTTATATCTATGTTCGTGAGGAAAATCAGCTGTAGTTTTCTTCAAATATCTTTGTCTAGATTTGGTATCAAAGTAATGCTTGCGTCATAGAATGAACTGGGGAGAATTCCCTTCTTTTTAATTTTCTGGAAGCGTTTTTAAAGAATTGGTATTATTTCTTCCTTGTATGTTTGGTATAATTCACCAGTGTAGCCATTTGGGCCTGGAGTTTTCTTTGTGGGATGTCATTTAATTACAATTAATTTTTTTAATGGCTTTATGGCTCTTTAGGTTATCCATTTCTTCTTGAGTGACCTTTGGTAGTTTGCATCTTTCATGTAATTTATCCATTTCATCAAAGGGGTCTAATTTTTTTAGCATAAAGTAATTAATAATATTCCCTTATTGTCCTTTTAATATCTGTAAACTCTGTAATTATGTCACTTATATCTTCTCTCTTTTTTCCCTATCGGTCTTGCTAGAGAGTTATCAGTTTTATTGATCTCAAAGAACTAGGTTTTGGTCTAATTTATGTTCTCTATTGTTTTCTGTTTTCTATTTTGCTGATTTCTATTATAATATTTATTATTTCCTGTCTTCTGCTTACTTTGGGTTTAATTTACTCTTTTTTTCCCTTTAATTTGTTAAGATGGAAATGGAGGTCATTGATTTGAGATCTTCTTTTCTAATACAGAAATTTCATACCATGCATTTCCCTCTAAGTACTGCTTTGGCAGCTTCCCATTAGTTTTTATGTGTTACATTTTCATTTTCATTCAATTTAAAATACTTCTAATTTCCTTTTTGATTTTTCTTTGATCCATATATTATTTAAACGTATTTTATTTACTTTCCATATATTTGGAGATTTTCCAGAGATCTTTCTCCTGTTGACTTCTACTGTAATTCCATGTGGAAAGAGAACATGCTTGTGTATGATATGAATCCCTTTAAATTTATTGTTACTTGTTTAATGGCTCATAGTATGATCTATCTTGGCAAATGTTCCCTGTACATTTGAAAAACATGTATATTCTGCTACTGTGGAGTAGATAGTTCTATGAATGTCAATTAGGTCAAGTTGGTTGATTGTGTTGTTCAAGTTTTCTATATCTTCACTGATTTTCTGTCTGCTTGTTTTATCATTTATTGAGAGACATGTTGAACCCTCTGACTATAACTGTGGGTTAATCTATTTCTTCCATCAGTTCTATCAGTTGTTGCTTCATGTATTTTGCAGCTTTGTTATTAGGTTTGTAAACAATTAGGATTATTGTGTCTTCTTGATGAGTGGGCCCACTTATCATTATGAAGCAACCTTTGCTTTGAAATCTCTTTTGTCTGATAGTCATATAGCCACTCCAGTTTTCTTGTGATTAGTATTAACATGGTATATCTTTTTCTATTCTACTACTTTTAACCTATCTGTTACAATAGTACCTATCTCTAGAACACTCAAAAAAATTAAATAAATTACTTACAGATGTCCTTTCCCTCCTCCATATTCTATTGGTTAGAAGCAAGTCACTAGATCCAGCCCACACTCAAGGGGAGGGGTTAAACATTTTTTAAAATAAATCGCTTACAACAGAACATAAAACATGGTGAATATTCAGTGTATGTTAATTACTATAACCAATTGCTATTTCTCATCACTATATTCAAGGCAATGAGAACAGTCCCTAACATATCAGTATGTTTTCATTACTTGGCTACAGTTGTATTTATATTTTCGATTTTTAGATGCAAATAGAAAAAATATACTAGAAATATGTGAAGGCCAAAATAGAAGTGTTTAAAAAAATCCAGATGAGAATATTTCCTACTATTTAACGTAAGTGAGGCAGCCTGGGATGGTAGTTAGGAGCTCATATTCTGGAGCCAGAATGCCTGAATGGATCCCCTATGTGCTTACTAGCCATGTGACCTTGGGGAAGTTACTTAACCTTCCTGCATCTTGGTTTTCCCATCATCAGTCAGGGATGGATAATAATAGCACCTAGATTCCTACAGTTGTTGAGAAGACCACATGAATTGATACATTAATATTTGTAAAGTGCTCAGAACAGTGCCAAACCCATAACAAGTGCTCTCTATATAAATGTTTGATAAAATAAGAAAACAAACTTTACTTCCTTCCACTGATCATTCTAATAAAGTATGAAAGAAATTCTTATTCAGAAGGCCTAAACTGAAGCCCATGAATCTGCAGTTTTATTAAATACTCCAGGTGATTCTGATGGAAATTATCAGTGGATGACACTTTGAGACACGGTATAATTCCAAGATTTATTTCAAATATGATTAACAGGGCACAACAAGTGGTACCATTTGGTAATGGGAGTGTCACAGTGTGTGATGAAGCCCCATGACTGAGTGCAGAGCCTGATTTGGAGAAAGATATCTAGTTTAATGTTGAGGTCCCCTAGCCCCCTTGTGACTGGCACAGGTGCATTCAGAGAAGGAAGGAGAAAAGCAGGAAATTCTCTTAAAATTTTTTTTCCTAAAAAGAAAAATTTTTTTTTCCTATAATGTTTGGACTTACAGGCATGTGTCATTTTATTGTGCTTTGCTTTATTACACTTTACAGATAATTTTTTTTTTTTTAACAAACTGAAGGTTTGTGGCAACCGTGCATTGTCAGATGATGGTTAGTACTTTTTAGCAACAAAGTTTTTTTAAAATCTCTGGGAGTTCTTTCTTTATTAAATTTTTTTTTCTAGTTTTATTGAGATATAGTTGACACAGAGCATTGTATAAGTTTAAGGTGTACAGCATAATGATTTGATTTACATACATCATGAAATGATTACCATAATAAGTTTAGTGAACATCCATCATATCATACAGATACAAAATTAAAGAAGTAGAAAAAAATTTTACCTTGTGATGAGAACTCAAGATTTACTCTCTTAACTTTCAGATATAATGTACAGCAGTGTTAATTATCTTTATTGTGTTGTACATTATATCCCTAGTACTTATTTCTCTTATAACTAGAAGTTTGTACCATTTGGTCACCTTCATCCAGTTCCTCCTCCTCCAACTCCCTGCCTCCGGTAACCACAAATCTGATCTCTTATGAGTGTGTTTGTTTGTTTTTGTGGTATAATTGACCTACAACACTATGTTAGTTCCTAGTACACAATATAGTGATTCAGTATTTCTGTACATTTCAAAATAATCATCGTGATAAGTCTAGTTACCATAATAAAGTATTTTTAATTAATTATGTACATTGCTTTCTCAGACATAATGCTATTGCACACTTAATAGGCTACAGTATAAACATAACTTTTATATGCACTGAGAAACCAAAAAAAATCATGTGACTTGCTGTATTGCATCACTCGCTTTATTGCGGTGGTCTGGAACCTGCAATATCTCCGAGGTATGTCTCTATGTCATATTTTTAGTTACGTTTGTCAAATTTTCTTTATTGTTTAGACTCCTCTTTCCCTCCAGATGGCGCC
>NW_006787464.1:156332-157760 GCF_000442215.2 Lipotes vexillifer
TAACTGTTGTTTTATGTACTCGAGTCAAGGTGCACTGACATTTTCCTTGGAAGTCAGGCACCCAGCCTTCCTTGAGACTTTAAAGGTTTGCAAAGCACATGAACATAATTTGAGAGTGGGAATATTTTGCTTTCCCTCCCCAGGAAGATGTTTACTCAGTACTAGGAAAGGTTTACTAAGAGGAAAGTAATTCAGAGCTTACAAATTATGCATGTTGATAAAATCATAGAACCGTCCTGGAGAAATCAGTCAGTTCTGACCAATGCCTTCAGGCAGGACCACACAGACACCACGCTCTCAGAGATGAGACTGAGTACAGAGAGAGAACTAGAGAGGCTCAGGGTTTTGTTTAATGACTTCAGACACCAGTGCATCCACTGAGAGCTGCTTTACCTCCTACCTGAGGAAAGGGGCAGTTCTCTAGGGGCTGGCAGGGAGCCAAAAGGCTTCAAGGCCTGTCTCCCACTTTAGATGGCCTTTGCCTCCTTGCTTCTTACTTACAGAACCTGGGTGTCCCTAAAGAATAAATGCTCAGCATCTTTGCATGTGATGGGGGTCATGGGAGACCCTATCCTGTGCATCCCTGTTTACTTGTTTATTAATAAAAGGTATAAGGAGACCCAGAATTTAATTGGGGTTTTTTTTGGAGGATCAATTAAATTTAAGCCACTATCTCCAGAGAGTAAGATCCGAATCTTATCTAAATATTCAATTCCAGGAGGAATATTCAATATTCACTTTCCAAGAGGGAGTACTTTTTGGCTACTCTGAATTCCAGATGCAAAAACATAAGCCCACTTGATAGGGAGTTTTCATCATAAAAGACAGAGAACAGCTGACTCTCATTTTCTGAACAATATCCCTTAATAGATCTGAAGGCTAATTTTAAGTGTTCCACACTCATCTACTATCTGTACCAACCAACCCCAGCCCTTTTTGCTTTTTGTCATGACCTGAATGTCCAAACCCTGCCTCAGACTCTTCACTTTCCTTTTAAGTTCTAGAGACACGACTAGAATTCAAATGAAAAGTGATCGCTCTAACAACCAAGGATAATTATATTTACAAGTTGAATTCCATTTCAACAAAAACAGTGACAACATCCAATCTGATCTCTTGAGGCTGTTTTGCATGTCTCAACAACTAGATCATGTTAATAGTGCATTACTGATAGAGAAAAATGTTTCCTGTAGAGGAGAAAATCATATATAATAGATGTGTTCAAAAGTTATACATGTTGAGGTCAAACTACATAATTAAGGTATTGTTCTGGTTAAGTGTATGTGTAATAATTAATTTATAATATGTCTAAAATAAACCTCAGTCTATGTCACCAGTGAGGGCTATTAATAAAATACCACTTCAAAAATGTTTAAATTGTAACTGATTCCTAACGTTGTGTGACCACTAGAAGTAAAAATTTCCCTA